>NC_092013.1:31168989-31321489 GCF_042242105.1 Pempheris klunzingeri
GAACATTCTTGAAAGTGAAACTGAAAACTGTGTAATTGAATGATGAAAGTTTTTACGGGAGCATTCTTACTGAGTTGACAGTAACATGAACAGAACGAGGTACAATTTATTTATATTCTTATTTAATCTTATTGTAAACTTTCAATTTTTTGTCAATAAGGTAACCAAATGAAATTATTTGAAATATTGTAATGAAGCAGAACATTTAGCCATTGACAAAATTACAACCAAGCAGTGAGGGAGTTATTTTCGTAATGACATTATCTGTGAAGTAACACTCCTCTTGTGTGCTGTACATGGCTCAGATTCCACAGACATGTTGCTTTTAAATAAAGTGACCTGTTTTTCTCCTGTGGGTTTGAACCCAGTACATTGCCTCTAGCTAATCTCCACTTCAGTGTCTCCATCCACTAATCCTGACTGGCGCAGCAATCGTCCCAATATACAGTGCCTCAGTTTAAAGACAACATACTCTACTATCCCTGTCTGAGCCAAGCTCCGCCCCATCCCATAGGGATCCCAGTATAGGAGGAGCCCAGACACGCTCTGTCTCTCTGCTGCTGTTGCCAGGCAGTTTGCATTCACATGAATTAGTCTGCTCTGTTGTTTGAAAGCCTCTTAAGTGATATCTTCTTAAGCTGGTGTTGACCATATAGCTGTGTGGTGGAGAAGGTCATGGTACTATGGTGCTGCCGTATGGCTGTGTGCTGGTTTGGGTGCCTCCGTTAGTAAATAGATCTAATTGAGTGATGAGATCTCTTAAGTGTTGCTGTAGGATACTCCACGTGCACATGCTTGTTAAGGAAGTGCTGGCTACCTAATCCTGTTGATAAGCAATTGTGAGGGATAAAACTGTTACATAGACCCAGTATGTCTGTATGCAGTATTTGCATGTGAACAGAATTACTGAGTGAGTGGGACACATATC
This sequence comes from Pempheris klunzingeri, assembly GCF_042242105.1. Taxonomy (NCBI): domain Eukaryota; kingdom Metazoa; phylum Chordata; class Actinopteri; order Acropomatiformes; family Pempheridae; genus Pempheris; species Pempheris klunzingeri. The sequence continues at coordinate 31,169,918 of NC_092013.1, forward strand.
TGATGTTAATGCGACAAAATGGTAAATGGTCTGTATTTGTATAGCTCCTTTCTAGTCATTTCAACTACTCAAAGCACTTTTACATCACATCCTTATCCACCCATTCACACATCATTCATTCAGGAGGAATCTAAGCTGGAGGAGCCTATTGTTTCACACACTGAAGCTGCTTCAGGAGTTTTCAGGAGGAAGTTGGGGTTCAGTGTCTTGCCCAAGGACACTTTGACATGCTGACCCGTAGGAGCTGGGGATTAAACCACAGAACTTCTGATTGAGGGACGACCCACTCTACCTCTGAGCCACAGCCGCTAAAAAGAATATCAAAGGGCTTTACCCCAAATCATCATTAACAAGAGTAAAAGTCTAGAGCTGTGGTATCGGCTGTGTGCACATTGCCTCCAAAGCACAAACATATTGAAATGAAAGATCCTAGGCGGATCTTCATCAGATCAAAATGAATAAAAATGGTCACCTCATACAATATATGTGAATATATGTACCAATAGACAGGCACCGAGAGACACTATGTTCACAGGTGTGGTTATCTCTCCAAGCCATGGTGACACTTGACAATTCAAGTACACAACAAAGACTCAAAAACACATGAATCCCAAAGCACTTCAGTGATAACACGTGCAATGTAGTATCAAGTCTCAAATATATATTCAAGGAAAGGAAAGGAAATAGCCATGGATTTCATGGCAATACCTCCAATAGTTGTTTATTGGAAAATAACACCTAATGACTGAAAATATGTCAGTCTGGACTGAGTGACAGACTGGCAAAATTTAATGATTGTAATGTCCATGTATTTGTACACAGTGAGAGGTTGAAAATGTAGCACTGGCACTGTCTATTGTTTGGCAGAATTTATGCTTTATCTTCCAAGTCACTAGAGTAAGTGTTACTGCCATATGGGCAAGCAGATGCCCACTGTACCTCTCAGGAGCTTGTATTCGCTAAACCAAGCTACTGGGCTAGATCAGAGTATCCAGTCCTCTCACATCCCTCTCCTGAAATCCCTATTTGTAGTCGTCAGTCTTCTTAGAATGCTGCTCAGAGTTTAGACAGTGTTCCTTCTGCACCAAATCACCCTGGAAAAAATCCTAGGCCTGCTGAAAGCTTTTTATGTTTGCCCTAAATTCAGAATGCAGAAGATGTTGCATTAAAAATTAAGATGTGCATCTTTTTGGCTTTCTTTGAGGCACATACTAATCTCTCATAGTGTTTAATGATGTTCGAGGAAGTTAATGATCGAGTCCTTATGGGCCTGTTGGATAGATGAAAGTCCTCAATGGAATTTGATCTGTTTCCAAGTAGTTCAGAGCAGTGTTTTGTGCATTCATGGTAATGAGCTGAACTTGCGTTTTCTCAAACTGTTGATGCTGCACATAACTTGCAGTCTCAGAAGGACATAGGAGAAGGGGTTGTTGTTCTGAGTCAATGTGTTGTCTTAAGTAATTGCTGAATTTACAAGAAACATGAAAGATTATGTGATAATTCAGTAATTATCATTATACAATGAGACTGCTCCATGAGGCTGTACTACTCTCAGCTAAATGCTAATGTCAGCATGCTAACATGCTCACAATGACAATGATAACATACTGATGTTTTACAGGTATGATGTTTACCGCTTGAAAAGCTTCATTACTTTTACAGGTATTCAGTCATAACCCAAAGGATTAGAGAAATCAATGACGTTGACCTGATGACAATGCCCAATCTCATGGCAAGTTTAGTCAATCAATCAATCAATCAATCAATCAATCTTTATTTATATAGCGCCAATTCATAACAAATGTTATCTCAAGACGCTTTACATAAAGAGCAGCTCAGACCAAACTCTTTAATTAGAGAGAGACCCAACGATTCAGGAATTCAACATTAAGGATTCAAGAATCCCCACAGAGCAGCATCAGATATTACATTTTCGTAGTTGCTTTGATATTTCACTCAAAACTGCAAAGGGCAAACGTCGTTCTGGTGCTAGGGGAAAAGTAATGGGGTCACCAAAGTCCTCAGGATTTTTCAGAATGTCTGTCCATCCAAAGGTTGTTGGGATATTTCTGGCCAAAGTGACAGCATGACAGGCTGGCGTTGGCCTACCCAGGGCCTATCAAGGATAAGGTATTTCACAAGATGCATGAATAGGTGGATCCGATCTGTTAGAGGAAAGGTCAGGGAATCACCAAAGTCCTCAGGATTCATCATCTCAGCAACATGGGTATCTGTTCCAATAGTTGTTGAGTTATTTCACCCACAGCTGAAGTCATCCTTCACCAAAGTAAATAGTATTCATCCTTTGGGGAACGTAAATGTCTGTACAGAAACTCATATGAATCCATTGAATAGTTGTTGAGATATATCGAAAAAATGGTGGACATTGATTGACAAAGACATTACTATGCTGCTAGCAAGGCTAAAAATGTAAATATGTATTATATCCCCTCTGCATTCTAAATATGGGGTAGATGCTGAATTCTGTATAGTGACATGTATATTTTGTCTTTCTTTCCAGATTTTTTGGCAGCTCCAAGATCTTGATGTCGAAATTCTGCCCCCTGCCTCAACTCCTGATCTGATCTGACCTTCACTAGACTGAAAGACCCAATCAGCTGAAAGTCTGGTTGATGACTGTAACGTACTCTTTCCCAAAGTCATCTGCCCCTCCTCCTCTCCCTCGCCAGCATGGCTAGACGGAGGTTAGACTGCTTTCTTCTAGGCCAGGTGTTTGCTGGCCTGATCTTTGTATCAATAGGACTATCCTCTGTCCAGAGCAACGAGTGCCCCCAGCTGTGTGTATGCGAGATACGGCCCTGGTTTACCCCCCAGTCCACCTATAGAGAAGCCATCACTGTGGACTGCAATGACCTTCGCTTAACACGCATCCCAGGAAACCTTTCCAGCGACACTCAAGTTCTCCTCCTACAGAGCAACTACATTGCAAGGACCAGTGAAGAGCTGGAGCAGCTTTTCAACCTGACCGAGCTGGACTTATCCCAGAATAACTTCAGTAGCATTCGGGATGTTGGTCTCACCAATATGTCCCAGCTCACCACGCTTCATCTGGAAGAGAACCAGATCACAGAAATGCCAGATTACTGTCTGCAGGACCTCAGCAACCTGCAGGAGCTCTACATCAACCACAATCAGATCAACACCATCTCTGCCAATGCCTTCTCTGGGCTCCACAACCTGCTCAGGCTTCACCTCAACTCCAACAAGCTCAAGACCATCAACAGCCAGTGGTTTGAATCTACACCCAATCTAGAAATCCTCATGATAGGGGAGAATCCCGTTGTTGGCATAGTGGACTTTAATTTCAAGCCACTGGGCAACCTTAGAAGTTTGGTTTTGGCGGGGATGGATTTGACAGACATCCCCGGAAATGCCTTTGTTGGACTTGACAATCTTGAGAGCCTCTCTTTCTATGACAATAAGCTGGTTCAAGTTCCTCAAAGAGCCCTTCAAAAACTACCTAACCTGAAATTCTTGGATCTGAACAAAAACCCAGTGCACAAGATTCAGGAAGGAGACTTCAAGAACATGCTGAGACTGAAGGAGCTGGGTATAAACAACATGGGAGAGCTGGTTTCCATTGACAGGTATGCTATGGACAATCTTCCTGAACTCACAAAGCTGGAGGCTACAAACAACCCCAAATTCTCCTACATCAACCGTCAGACCTTTCGTGACGTCCCAGCCTTGGAGAGTCTGATGCTCAACAACAACGCCCTGAATGCCCTCTACCAGTCCACAGTGGACTCTCTTCCCAACTTGCGCGAGATCAGCATCCACAGCAATCCTCTGCGCTGTGACTGCGTTATCCAATGGATGACTTCCAACAAAACCACCATCCGGTTTATGGAACCTCTGTCCATGTTTTGTGCCATGCCAACAGAAGTAAGGGGTATGCATGTGCGGGAGGCTTTGCAGAAGAATTTAGCAAACCAGTGCCTGCCCATGATTTCCCATGATACTTTCCCCAGCCATCTCAACCTTGACATTGGCATGACCGTGGACTTAGACTGCAGAGCCGTGTCCCAGCCTGAGCCTGAAATCTACTGGGTGACACCAATGGGTAACAAAGTAATGATGGACACCCTATCTGACAAGTACAGCCTCAGCAGTGAAGGGACGTTGAGAATTTCTCATATTCAGGTGGAAGACTCTGGCAGATACACCTGTGTGGCTCAAAATTCAGAGGGAGCTGACACAAGAGTGACGGCTATACGGGTAAACGGCACTCTGTTAGACAGCACTCAGCTTATGAAGATCTATGTCAAACAAACTGAATCTCACTCTATCCTGGTCTCCTGGAAAATAAACTCCAATGTAATGACTTCTAACCTCAAGTGGTCATCTGCCACCATGAAAATAGACAACCCACATATTACTTACACTGCCAGAGTACCTGTGGATGTCCACGAGTACAACCTCACACATTTACAACCAGCCACGGAGTACGAGGTGTGCCTCACTGTCTCCAACATCCACCAACAAACCCAGAAGTCATGCGTGAATGTGACAACAAAGCAGGCAGCCTTCACCGTGGAGATATCTGACCAAGGGACCAACACTGCTCTGGCAGCAGTCATGGGAACAATGTTTGCCATCATCAGTCTGGCCTCTCTGGGAGTGTACATTGCCAAGAGGTGGAAGAGGAAAAACTATCACCATTCTCTGAAAAAGTACATGCAGAAAACCTCGTCGATACCGCTAAATGAGTTGTACCCCCCTCTCATCAACTTGTGGGAGGCAGACAGTGAGAAAGAGAAAGAGGGCTCATCTGAGACCAAACCCAGTCAGGTGGACACCACTCGCAGCTATTACATGTGGTGAGAGCTGCTGTCCACTGGGATACAGACTGAGACATGTTTCTTTCAGGAGCACAAGTATACATACTTGCATCTTTGTGTAAAAACACAGTCTTGTTCATTTTCTTTCTTGTTTCCTGTTTGTTTTCTTTGGTTTTCGCAGACTTGCTTTTTAAAGTGAATGATGAACCAACAATTTCAGATCTTTAGTTTAGCATATTGCCTTTTTACCTCATGCCCATTTTGACACACAATATGGCAGCTTCGTTTAGCTTCCTGGACTTAATAGTCACTGTGCTTTATTTTTAGAACTTGTTTTGACGAACACAGCATGAGCATTGTCACGGATTCAGCACATGCGAGCAAAGGAAAAGCTGAAATCCAACCTTTTTTGACATGTTTCTGTTGCAGAACTGTTAGAGACTGCCATCTTTATTTCTCTTGTAAGACAGTTTCACTGTTGACTGTTGTGCACTGAAATATATATACTAATTTGTCTATCAACTCAAATATAAGCTGACAAAGTACATTTAGACTTGATATACCGTCTATTGAATAATGTTAGCAATTCCTCTGTAATGTTGTATCAGCTATGATTTAATTTACTTTTTGTACATTAAATAACAGTATGTTTAATTTAGACTTTAAGTTTGCAGAGCAGCTACTGTAAACCAGCAATAGAAATATGAATGTTATGAACTAGGTAACTAGGTGTAAGGCTTTTTAAATTTCCTAAATATTTCCTCTGTTATTTTGCTAGAATCTGTCTACAATCACTGGTTTTGTTGTGGTTTACACACACAGACATGTTGTTTATTGAGGAGCAAGTTAAATAAAATGTACTTTTTATCCTCATATTTTTTAAACCATGATTTTAAGTCTCATTTTTATAAAAAAAAAAAAAAAAAGTACATAAAGTTAACTGTGCTTACTGTGTATTTAATAATAAAGACACAATTGCACAATATAATTACAGCACACTTTGCCTCTTAGAACATACAATAACTTCAAAAGCAAAAAAATTAGTCCCTGGAAACCAAGCCTGTGGCTTGGTGCCTGGTTTATTATACCAGGAAAACCTCTGCATCTCTACATCTTTGGAGAAGAAACAACAGGGGGAGTGTAATGCAGGTGAGATGACGTCAAACAAGGTGGTGATTGTGTATACTGGACAATTACAGCAGAATTATTTGGCACAGAGCAACCCAACTATAATCGCCGATAATATGTGTGGTGTGGACATCACGTCTGAAACTGCACATCATTCATCATCGTGCCATGTTGGACTTTGATCTGATACAACACTGTTGGCATCTTTCCTTCATCTCTTCAGTAAAATGACATGAAACAACCATCTGCTTTCTGTGCAGAAGCCAGTGGGGCAGTAATATGTTGAGTTACTTATAGCCCATCAATGTCTGTGCAAGGTCCAGAACTCCAGCAACAATGCACATCCTAACCTCAGTGGCTCAGTGTGAAGAAAAGTGTCTGTCCAGAGGGAGCCCTGACGCTCTGTTTGTTTCTGATGGAGACTGACAGCTCTGGGCCTTGTGCTGCATCAAACCATCTCCTTTTAGTTTCCCCCGACAACAAGCTCCTCCCCATGCACACTCTGTTTTTGAAGTATCTGTAACTGGTCTATGAAATTTCATGAAATCGTCATGAAAAATTTGTTTATTATATTGCTAGATTTTAAGTACTTCTAACTGGACTTTGGGGTGGGGATTACATGAAGTTATTGGACACATATTTTGCATCCCACATAAAGCCCACTGACTCTAATTTCACGTGACTGTCAGCAACTGATTTTGAGAGAAGCACTGACATTGAAATAGGTTTAACACTGCGTTAGTGTGCACATAGAGATGTGAGGAGAAAAATGTCAGTGAATGTCATTCAGCCTTTAGGGAGACCCGTGTCTTGTGCTGAGAGACAGACAGATGACGGCGAAGCAGCAATAGTCCAGCAGCATTTGTTAAACGTGCACATTGAGACGGCTGCCGTCCTTTCATCTGCACAGAGTGGACAAGCCTTCATACCATCTAAGTGGGTAGCCTAGAAACAGACCGGAAATCAGCTCACTGGGACAGCTATCAATGAAAGCTTTTCAAAGCATGTGCTGGATCATCCCCGTGGCCTGTTTCCATGACAACTCCTACCTCCATCCACCTGCGGGTGCAGGCAGCCAAGTGAGAGAGGTCCCTAGAGCCTGAAATACAACTGACAAGGTCAACACCCCACAACTGGGAAACCACTGTGACATCATGTACGCTCTTCAAGGTGTGGAGTGAGAAAAAGTGCATCTTTACACTGAAGGTGACGTCGAATGGTACTGAGTGCTGTGCCACTGGGCTCCATGCCTTTTTTCTCTTTTGCCTTCTTCCTCTGACATACTGGAGGTGGTCTAAGTAAAACTGCAGCTGAAGATGAGACCATTCCTGTACGAGAAGCAAAATGTCATGGTGCAAATACTACTGGATATTATGCTTTGATGGGACGTAGAGCGCCCAGTGGCATGTAACTTACAGGGGGACGTTTTGTCTCAATTTTCAGGTACTTTCTACCACACCTGCTGCAGTCACTGAGAGAAATGAATCAAAAGCTAATCTTTGTCCAGAAGGGGGACAGGAGGAGAAGTCTGAGCCAGAACCTGAAGCTCTCCCTCCACTTAAAGCCTGACAGCCTGAGCTGCTTTCAGAGCACGAGAGAGTGAATTCAGATGAAATCCTACAGTTAACCTGCACACACTTCTGGAAACACAGCTCTTCTGATCCTGGAGCTGCCACAGTAGGAAGGTCCTGATGTGCTTCTTACTGATCAGTCAGTAAGCCCATCCCCCTAGTTACTGTTGCCATGCCTGGCAAGTTGTCCACTCTTCAACAGCACCTGGGCTTTGCACAGAGGTAACCGGGCAGATTGACCACACCAGTTTTAATATTTTTGAAACCTCGATTTCTGACGAATCGGGCTTCTCATTTCATAGCTACCATTAGCTCTATGACTGGGTTTATGCGCCCAGCTCACATTGTAATAGTTCAAGCAGACATACTTAAGAAGAAGATCCAGACAAAACTGGCCTTACACATGCACTTGATGACTTTACAGGGCAAGAAGAGACATCATGCTAAAGCCAAGACTCAGTAAAAACAGAAAAAGTTCTATCTTTTTCAAAAAAATTTGTTTCTCATTCACCAAACCTGACATTTTAATGGCATAATATATATCATGTTGATTGGAGCCACACTAAGGGCCAGTCCACCACTTTGGCCAGGACTGAAATGTCTAGTGGCGATTGGATCTCCTGCCATGAAATGAAAATAAACGAGACATTCATGGTCCAACAGTGAATCCTTGTGACTTTGGGGAAGTCATCTAGTAAAATTTGCATAAAAGTCTGTACAGCTGTCCCCTCCTCATGACTTAGTGATCTCCTGACTTTTCCTTAAGCTCCATCATAATGTTGACAGTTGTGATTTTGAGTGAAATGTGGTGCAAACAAACAGGATGAAGGCTAATCACTGCTGGATTTGACGTTTCTGGGAGGTGTCCTGTGCTGGCACGAGAAGGCATGGAAGTGTGCATAGTGTGCCTTCATCATCTTTTATTGCTTTGTCTATCTGTACGCAAATGTCCTATTCCAGAAATGGTCACTGAACAGTGAGAACGGAAATGAAAATGAAAGTAAAACAAATGATGTCTCGGCAGTACCGAAACAATGAGATCAAACAAAATATGAGATGTCTCTGTGAAGACTGGTGGGACTTCTCTCTACGGCCTAGAGAATCTGATCCAGAGCTTGGATATGTGACGTTGGTGTTTATTTTAGTCTTCCCTGAGAACGAAGTTCAGTTTGAAAGAAGTGGAGCCCAGTCAGTCAACCAGGAGAGGAGAGGAGGAGGAGGAGTGGTGTGGTGTGTGTCTCTTTTACTTGTAGGCCTTTATTGTGATGGGATTATTGCTTCTGTACTATCTGAATAATGGAGGCAGCATACGGGTAAAAATCACAATACAAGTGTGCAAATAATCCATTTCAGTGATGTTACTCATCTGTTAAATGCATAACGAACTGTTGGGTGGATTGTTCTGGTGTTTTCTCCCAGGGCCCAATTAAAGAGCTTCGCTTTTTGCCTGCAGCTCTCTGTAAGTGGGAGCATGCGTTTAGTCTCACTGCTGATGCAGAAGCTTGAAGCTCAGGTCCATCTGCTTAGACGTAACTCCTACTGTTACTCTATTCAAATAGTCCACAGGGATGCTCGTCTAAATTCAGACCTAGAATATATAAGAGGCAGCATTAATGAACGCACATGTTCCTGTTTCAATGGGAAACAGTTTGACAGGAAACACTCCACTCTGACATGAGGATGAAATAATAATGGGACAATGCAATCACAGGGGGGCTCACTCCATCTCTTGATTGACTGCCTGCTCATCAAAACAGTGTAAAATGGTCTCTTATATTGATTGCCTGTGTGTGTGTATGTGTGTGTGTGTGTGTGTGTGTGTGTGTGTGTGTGTGTGTGTGCATACAGTAAGTGGCCAGTGGCCTTCTGCTGCTTTTGACTTTTCCTGCAGCACACTGATGACATTTGAAAGCAGGTCTGAAAAGGTCAAACATCTGCTGACATACAAACTGATTTACATGAGAGGCAGCCAGTGCGGGCCAGTCCTCACTGCCTGTTTGTAAGACAGTTTGTAACTTTTATGATAGCAGAGTAGCTCTGAAGTGTCAGGTAAGAGCTGAGAAAAAAAGACTTGGTTTCCCCCATAGGGCTTTTGGAGCTTAGAGGACAGACTGGTCAGGGCTCTGGCTCCAGGTTTTAATAGCCATGCTCACAGCTGGGCCCTGGGGATGCCAAGGGTCATCTGTCAGTCCGTCACTTTGGACCTGAATGGGGGCAGACTGGGATAATTAGTAAGGCCAGGAATCTAACATTCGTCGAGGCCAGTCTCCACATCACAACAGACCATGTACAGCCGTCAGCCGTCATCCTGAGGAGTATGTTAGCCTTAATGAAGCCACTCCTCCAGTCATACTAATACTCATATTCCTCCAGACTCTGGACGAGGAGGTGGAGCTGCAGCCATCTTTAACTCTAGTTTAACAGTCCAACCCAGACCTAAACCTAACTATAATTCCTTTGAAAGCCTTGTTTTTAGCTTCTCTCTTCCAACCTGGAAAACACTAAAACCAGTCTTAGTTGTCACAGTGTACCGCCCTCCTGGTCCAGACTCTGAATTCTTAACTGAGTTTTCAGAGTTTTTATCAGATTTAGTCCTTAGTGCAGAAAAAGTCATTATAGTAGGTGACTTTAATATTCATGTGGACAATGATAATGATGGTCTGAACACTGCTTTCATATCACTATTGGACTCAGCTGGCTTCTCCCAGAGTGTAAATGAACCCACTCACTGTTTTAACCACACCCTTGACCTTGTTCTGACATTTATTACACAAATTATTGCCAAATTTAAGGAAGTGATTCCTTCAGTATTTCAGCCAGTGTGTCTCTGTGCTATGGAAGACCACTATGCTAATCTTAGCCCCTCCCAAGTTGATTATCTGGTCGATAGTGCTGCAGGTTCACTGCGAATGACACTAGACTTTATTGCCCCTCTACAACAGAAGATATTTAAAGAAAAGAGACAAGCTCCCTGATATAATTCCCAGACTGGCGAACCTAAGCAATATTCGCGAAAACTTGAAAGGACATGTCGTGCCACCAAATGAAGACTCCCGCTCACTCTGGAAAGACAGTCTAAAAACCTATAGAAAGGCCCTCTGTAATGCCAGAGCCTCCTATTACTCCTCACTGATAGAAGAAAATAAAAACAGCCCTAGATTTCTGTTCAGCACGTTAGCCAGGCTGACAAAGACCCAGAACTCCACTGATCCTTGTGATCCTTTAGAGCTTAGTAGCAACGACTTCATGAGCTTCTTTAATGATAAAATTCTGACTATTAGAGACTAAATTCATCACCTCCTGCCCTCAACAGGCTCTGATCCAACCTCAGACTCAGGAACCATGGAAACAGCTGTTGGGCTTAATGTGCATCTGGACTGTTTTTCTCCACTTGATCTTCCTGAACTGGATTCAATAATCTCCTCATCCAGACCATCAGCTGGTCTCCTAGACCCCATTCCTACTGGGCTGGTTAAGGAAGTCCTGCCCTTAATTAACACGTCCTTACTGGATATGATCAATCAGTCTTTACTAACAGGCTACGTACCACAGTCCTTCAAAGTAGCAGTGATTAAACCTCTCTAAAGCCTACTCTGGATTCAGGTGTATTAGCCAACTATAGACCTTTATCCAACCTTCCCTTTCTCTCCAAGATCCTGGAGAAAGTTGTAGCCAATCAGCTGTGTAACTTTCTAAACTCTAATAGTCTATTAGAGGATTTTCAGTCAGGTTTTAGAGCGAACCATAGCACAGAGACACTGGTGAAGGTTACAAACCACCTCCTTATGGCATCAGACAGAGGACTCCTCTCTGTCCTGGTCTTGTTAGATCTGAGTGCTGCGTTTGATACCATTGACCATCACATCCTGTTACAGAGACTGGAACAGTTCACTGGCATAAAAGGAGCTGCATTAATTTGGTTACAGTCCTATTTCTCAGATCGATTTCAGTTTGTGTGGAGTGTGCAGGACTCTGCTCAGGACTTTTTATGACTCTGTGGTGGCGTCTGCAGTCCTCTATGAAGTGGTCTGCTGGGGAGGAGGGAGCACGGAGAGGGACAGAAAGAGACTGAACAGGCTGGTCAGGAGGGCCGCTTCTGTCCTGGACTGCTCCCTGGACTCCATAGAGGAGGTGTGTGAGAGGAGGACACTAACAAAACTCAAGTCCATCATGGACAACCCTCACCCCCTGCATGAGACTGTGGGGGCCCTCAGCAGCTCTTTCAGCAGCAGGCTGAGGCCCCCACCCTGCAAGAAGGAACGCTACCGCAGGTCATTTCTCCCATCAGCCATCAGACTCTTTAACAGCAGCATCACTGGCTGATGTTAATATACTGCCTACCATCCATGTCATTCCATTCCTGTCTAAAGTGTAAATATCCTATGGTGTAAATATTTATTTCATTTCATCACAACCATATATTTATATTTATATTTATATTTATATTTATATTTATATTTGCTATTTTTGTCTTTTCTGTTGCTTTGTTTTTTTTCACTCTCCCTGTTTATATTGTTGCTGCTGTAACAAGAAAATTTCCCCCTATGGGGGATCAAATAAAGAAAGTCTCAAGTCTCAAGTCTCAACAATGAGTCCTCTGTCCACACTAAGGTTAGACATGGAGTTCCACAAGGTTCAGTGCTTGGACCGATATTATTTACCTTATACATGCTTCCTCTGGGTAATATTATCCCAATTATACCCAATTATATTGATCAATAAAGCCTGATGAATCCATTCAGTTGGCTAAACTTCAAGTCTGCCTTAAGGACATAAAGTCCTGGATGAGCAGCAACTTTCTGCTGCTAAACTCAGATAAAACTGACTTTATTCTGCTTGGCCCTAAACACCTTAGAGACACCTTCTCTAACAACATAACTTCTCTGGATGGCATCACTCTGGCCTCCAGCTCCAGTGGGAGGAATCTGGGAGTTATCTTTGATCAGGATTTGTCCTTTAACTCCCACATTAAACAGATTTCCAGGACTGCCTTTTTCTGTCTACATAATATTGCTAAAATCAGGCCCATCTTGTCTATGAATGATGCAGAAAAATTAGTCCATGCATTTGTCACTTCTAGGTTGGATTATTTCTGTTCCTTATTATCAGGCTGCCCCAATAAGTCGTTAAAGACAGTCCAGCTGGTCCAGAACTCTGCTGCTCCTGTTCTGACCAGAACTAAGAGAAGAGACCATCTTTCTCCTGGCCTTGGAACAGCCCCTAGTTATGCTGCTATAGGCTCAGACTGCCGGGGGACTTCCCATGATGCACTGGGCTCCTCTCTCCTCCTCTTCCTCTCCATCCTGATGCTTCATGTGTCTTTAATGTCTGTTACTAACTTGGTATCTTCCCCGGAGCCTTTCTGTGCTTTTCTCATCTCTCAGGTTCTTCTGGATCCTGGTCCTGGTTCTCCACCCAACACAGACCCCAACAGAAGCCCCCCCCCCAAGCCTGGTTCTGTTCGAGGTTTCTTGCCATTAATATCTGATGCTGCTCATGTGGGGATTCTTGAATCCTTAATGTTGAATTCCTGAATCGTTGGGTCTCTCTTTTAATTAAAGAGTTTGGTCTAGACCTGCTCTTTATGGAAAGCGTCTTGAGATAACGCTGTTATGAATTGGTGCTATATAAACAAAGATTGATTGATTGATGCTGCCACAGCGCTGGGGCTACAATGAAGTGGAGGAGATGGTGGAGGGGGGGCTACTGCTGTAGTGGTGGGAGAGGAGATGGGTGAGGCTGTGCCAGCATGGGCAGGACAGACACTGGCTGCTGTGTCAAACCTATTGTAGAACGAGTTTAACTCTTTGGTCTAGTGCTCATCTGCTGTTGTCTGAATGTTTCTCTGCTTGTAGCCAGTGTCCTTATACCCCTCCACACCTCTCTGGTGTCTCTCTCCACATTCCTTTTGTAGACCTCCTTAACCTGCTTTAGAGTGTCTTAAAGTCACTGGTGATCCAGGGTTTATTATTGGGAACTATTGGGACGCTTCTAACACGCGCCGCGGTGCTCTCATTGGGTTTTAAAGCGTTGACTAGACTGGGCAGCTCTGACAGCTGCGGCACAACCATAACGCAGGCGGCCCCATTGGGTTTTAGCCTCGTTATTGTGTTAGCACATGTTTGTACATATTAGTACATGTTAGTTCATGTTAATACATATTAGTGTGTGTTAGTACATGGTAGTACATGTTGGTACATGTTAATGTATGTTAGTACATGTTAGTGTTTGTTAGTATATGTTAATACATGTGAGTGGATGTTAATACATGCCAGTGCATGTTAGTTCATGTTAATACATATTAGTGTGTGTTAGTACATGTTAGTACATTTTAGTGCATGTTAATGTATGATATTACATGTTAGTACATATGAGTACATGTTAATACATGCCAGTGCATGTTAGTATTTGTTAATGCATGTTAATACATGTGAGTGCATGTTAACGTGTGTTAGTATGTGTTAGTGCATGCTAGTTAGAGTGTGTTAGTACATGTTAGCGTGTGCTAGTACATGTTAGCGTGTGTTAGTACATGTCAGTGTGTTAGTACATGTTAGCGTGTGTTGGTACGTGTTAGCGTGTGCTATATTCATGTTAGCGTGTGTTAGTAGATGTTAGCGTGTGCTAGTACATGTTAGCGTGTGTTAGTAGATGTTAGCATGTGCTAGTACATGTTGGTTCGTGTTGGTGCATGTTGGTACATGTTAGTGTGTGTAAGCACAACAATTTGAAGACTTCAGGTTGGTTTGGTTGTGTCCCCAAACTGAATAGCTGAATACACTGTTCATGAGCTTTCTTGCAGCCTTTCCTGCAGGAGGATATGTAATTCGACTTGACGCTGTGGTTCTCATTGTGTCAGACGACACAATGAGGAACAGCTTTCCTTGCTCCAGATGAGCAGGTTGTTGGGGGTCTCACACAGTTGTCGTTGTCAGGGATCCTTTGGCTTTAATAAGAATGCACAGACACACACACATATACACACCAACACAAAGGAACTGAGCTTTGAGACTGGACTACAATTGGTTGGAGCCTTAATGAACCAAAGGAGCATATTCTCAGGGGAGATTATCAACAACAGTCCAGTACTCCCTCTGCTACTGCGCTGATTGACTTGGCCCCAAATTGGCCGGGATGCTTCTCCAGGCTTGTGAGGAAAGCTGCTCCATGGCCCGGTGGACGCATTCTTGTCTGGTCTGACACTGGAGAACAAAGGAAATTTTCAAAGGTTTCCCTCATCTGCCTTTGTCAGCTTGAGTGGGCATGATTATGATGAGCTGACCCCAGAGGTTTCAAGAGGCTTTTTCTGACTGCTTCACTGAGTTCATCAAAGTCCATCAAAGGCAGTGAAACAAATGGGATGCACGCGCAGTGAAAAATACCGAAAGAAAGAAAGAAAGAAGCACTTTAACCAATGCACAAACTTCACTGCATTCTAACTTCATCGGCGCACCCTGCAGCAGTCATCCCACGAGACTCCTGGTGCCTCCTTCTGCTGCCGGGCGACCACGGTGACAGCATGATTCACTCACATGACAAGACTTTGCAAAGCAATTAAGCAAGGAGTCAAGGGAGTTCATCAGCCTCCTGAGGCAGGCAACAGATTTAGCTCCTCACTCCAAGTTTGAAGAGTGAATGAAGTCTGATAAACATTTACAAAAAGACGAGTTAGTCAGGAGTGTACACAGCGAAACAAAATCTGGATTTCTCTATTAAAACAGAACACATACGTTCTATCATTCGTGTAGACCACAGGGGCACCCATTATTTTCCACAGACTGTGAGATGTTCCGCTTGAGATTATCACAGATCATCATTTTCTGAGAAATCAGTATCCAGTTATTTCTCACATTTACGTCAGCGTAAGAAAAAGCAACATGGTTTATCTAAAGTGGTAGTTATTTTGGGTTAATTAAGATTCATATTAATGATCAAATTAAATGACAAAACATACAGTGAGAAACAGGTTTACACATGTTCAGGTCCAGTTTAAGGCTTCACGTGTGCTCCAGTGTTCTTTCCCTATCATAAGAACAGCAGGCAGTTACTGAAGTAATGGTAAATGGTCTGTATTTGTATAGCGCCTTTCTAGTTATTTCAACTACTCAAAGCGCTTTACATGACATCCTCATTCACCCATTCATACAGGAGGAATGTAATTTGGAGGAGACTATTCTTTCATACTCATTCACAGACTGAAGCCATGCTTCAGGAGCAAGTTGGGGTTCAGTGTCTTGCCCAAGGACACTTCGACATGTTGACCCTTAGGAGCTGGGGATCTGATTGAGGGACGACCCACTCTACCACTGAACCACAGCCGCCCAAACACTTCTTACAGGAGCAGCAAGAACTGCAATGCATAATCTCCAGCAATCAATGCACAGCTTTCACAAATCATACCAGTCAGGCGCGTTGCCTGTAAAGATGTTGAATCTCTCAAGACACTCCATTCTTCCAATCCAATCAATAGCCTTTGTCTGTTTTTCCACTTGCCCCTCTCTAGGTCAGAGTCTGTGCTGTAAATGGGCTGTAATAACCAGTGGACTATCACTGTCAGCAGCCTGCATGCTGTGGAGACACAACAGATTGTCTCACCTTGGACAATCTGTCTGCATTTAGTCTATTCTATTCCATTCTATTCCATTCTATTCCATTCTATTCCATTCTATTCCGGCAGGACCAACAGCTGACAGCAGGACAGCAGGAGGAGCAGGAGACCACAGCAGACCACAGGAGACCACAGCAGACCATAGCAGACCACAGGAGACCACAGGAGACCACAGGAGACCACAGCAGACCATAGCAGACCACAGCAGACCACAGGAGACCACAGCAGACCACAGCAGACCATAGCAGACCACAGCAGACCATAGCAGACCACAGGAGACCACAGCAGACCACAGGAGACCACAGCAGACCACAGGACTGTGCACTTTGGTATTTCATTTGCTTGATCTTAAGAAAGTAAGTGCCAATTGGCTTCATCATCAAAGAAAACTTCTTTACAGTCTTCTAAGCAGCTAAGAAACTTTAACCAGCTTAAATGCCCTTTCAGGTGTCTGGCACAGTGCCGGACTGATCCAGTGTGCTGCTGTTTCTCTTGCTCACTGTGCCCAGCATCAGCCCGGACCTGTCCTGTCTGGCCCTGCCATCTGCAGGACTTGTCACAATACTGCAGGCGTGTGCCTGAATTCAAGATTCAAGATTCAAGATGTTTATTTGTCATGTGCACAGTAAGAACACGATGGTGACACTGAGCAATGAAATTCTTACTTTGTTCGTTTCCCTCCACATAGACACAAGAATATAAAAATAGAAAAACAATTATAAATATAAAAAAAAGAGGGCAATGTACAGAAGAATAATTTAAAAGGATAGTGCAAATATAGTGTGCAAAAGGTAGTGTGCAAGTATTTATGGTTGCGGAGGTAGTGTGGTTCACAGCTTATGACAGGTTATATGTATTTATTTAAGAGCCTGATGGCCTGTGGATAGAAGCTGTTTTTCAGTCTTGTTGTTCTGGCGGTGGCGCTCCTGTAGCGTCTGCCAGATGGAAGGAGTGTGAAGAGTGTGTGTTGTGGGTGTGTGCTGTCTCTGATAATGTTCTGTGCCCTCTTTGTGGCACGGCTGTCGTATATGTGATGGAGTGGTGTGAAGGCTGCTCCGCAGATGTACTGTGCGGTTTTAATGACACGCTGGAGAGCCTTCCTCTCCTGAATGGTACAGTTCCCATACCATACTGTGATGGAGTTGGTCAGGATGCTCTCCACTGTACATCTGTAGAAGTTGCTGAGAAGTTCGGTGGGCAGACCGAACTTTCTCAGCTTCCTTAAGAAGTACAGTCTCTGTTGAGCCTTCCTGATGATGTGCTGTGTGTTGTGAGTCCATTTGAGGTCTTCACTGATGTGAGTGTCAAGGAGTTTGAAGGTTTTCACCCTCTCCACCTCAGACCCGCTGATGAAGAGTGGTGCAAGCTGCTCTTTCCTCCGCCTCGGATCAATGACCATCTCTTTAGTCTTCTCAGCATTTAAAGAGAGATTATTTTCATGGCACCAGGATACCAGCTGAGCCACCTCTTCCCTGTAGCCTGCCTCTTCTCCACCGGTGATCAGGCCAATGACTGTCGTGTCATCAGCCTGATGACCTGTTGCCAACCTTGACTTTCTGGGGTCTGTCTGTGAGGAAGTCCAGCACCCAGTTGCAGAGGAGGGGTGTTAGTCCGAGGGTGAGCAGTTTCTCAGCCAGTCTGCTTGGGATGACCGTGTTGAATGCTGAGCTGTAGTCAATAAACAGCATTCGGACGTAAGTGTCCTTCTTTTCGAGGTGTGTGAGGGCTGTGTGGATGACTGTGTTGACGGCATCGCCGGTGGAGCGGTTCTGACGATAGGCGAATTGCAGGGGGTCCAGTGTGTCCGGGACAGCCTTCTTTATGTGTGTCATTACTATTTTCTCAAAGCACTTCATCACAACTGAGGTGAGTGCAATGGGACGATAGTCATTCAGGCAGGTAACTGTTTTTTTCTTGGGGAGGGGCACTATGGTGGTGGATTTGAAACAGGTAGGCACAGATGAGTGAACGAGGGACAGGTTAAAGATGTCCGTAAACACTTCCGCCAGCTCTGAGGAGCAGACGCTCAGAACTCGGAGCTCTGCGCTGCCTCTGTTGGTGTAATCTCTCTGCGTCGGTCAGTGTTGCGGGCGTAGAACTCATTCAGTTCATCTGGCAGTGTGTTGTTGTTGCTGCTGGTCGAGATGATGTTGCTCCTCTGTCGGAGGTCAGTGATGTGATGGAGGCCTCTGGAATCAGAGTTGTTATAGTGAATGTCCTGCTGGGAGCTCTGCTGGTGCTGAGTGATGAGGATGATGGTGAAGGACCGAGGACCAGAGGGACAGACAATACATAGAATATACTCAAATGGTGTCTTCTGGAGCAGCAGCATCACGGCAGCAGAGAGGACGAGACTAAATAAAAGCCAGCTCTGTCCTGAGCTGCAGCCTCGATCCTGTGGAGGTGGTGGGTGACAGGAGGATGGTGGCGAAGCTGTCATCGATCATGGACAATGTCTCCCACCCCCTATATGAGACTGTGAGAGCCCTGGAAAGCTCCATCAGCGACAGGCTTCGTTACCCACGATGCGCCAAAGAGAGGCATCGCAGGTCCTTCCTCCCTGCTGCTATCAGACTTTACAACCAAGCCTGCTCCCAACATAAAGAAAAAACAAAAAGTGCAATATCATGTGCAATAGCCTTTTTTCCCTCTCATTCATCATACAAATTACAGTTTTTATATATACTATATTTTTTTCCTCCTTTTTTTTGTATCTTATTTGTTTATACTTTTATCCAGTATTTGTGTATGTGTGAACTGCTGCTGACTGTGAATTTCCCCACTGTGAGATAAATAAAGGCTAATCTATCTATCTAGAATAAATCCCTGGAGGTGACCCTCCCAGCACCGTAATAACACACCTACACCGCTGGGGGGAGCTGGTCTGATATCAAGGTACCGGAAGTCCGGTCCCAACCGAAGACTTCCGTGTTTATTTAGCTGGTCGCAGCCGCAAAGCTGGATCCGGACATGGACCGACAGTCTGGGGAGGACCTGAGCCGTGACCTGGAGCCGGTCCCCGTGCTCATGGAGCGGACTGTAGCCGCGGCGCAGCCACCCGACTTCCAGGTAACGTTACGGAGCGCGCGCCTCTCTCAAGTTAACGCGTTTAGCGACTGGAAACCGTCCGCCATGTTTTAGTGACGTCAGAGGCGTGCTGCGACTGAGACGGTGATCTCTGACCGGGACCTGAGACCAGAACCTCTGACCGAGACCTGAGACCAGAACCTCTGATCGAGACCTCAGACCAGAACATCTGACCGAGACCTCAGACCAGAAGCTCTGACCGAGACCTGAGACCAGAACCTCTGACCGGGACCTGAGACCAGAACCTCTGACCGGGACCTGAGACCAGAACCTCTGATCGAGACCTCAGACCAGAACATCTGACCGAGACCTCAGACCAGAAGCTCTGACCTGGACCTCAGACCAGAAGCTCTGACCGGAACATCTGACCGAGACCTCAGACCAGAAGCTCTGACCAGAACATCTGACCGGAACATCTGACCGGGACCTCTGACCGGGACCTCTGACCAAGACCTCAGACCAGAAGCTCTGACCGGAACATCTGACTGGAACATCTGACCGGAACATCTGACCGGGACCTCTGACCGGGACCTCTGACCGGAACATCTGACCGAGACCTCAGACCAGAAGCTCTGACCGGGATCTCAGACCAGAACATCTGACCGAGACCTCAGACCAGAAGCTCTGACCGGGATCTCAGACCAGAACATCTGACCTCAGACCAAGTCAGGACCCCTGACCAGGACATTCAGCCAGCTGTCTCTCTCACGTGTGCTGCTTTGGTCCGGCTGTGACACTGACAGCAGGAGACAGCATGTCCTGAGCCCCCCAGTCAGAGGGCTGTGTGGGTGACCTCACATGCTCATCTAAACAGGCTGTGGCCCCTCATTCAAACCATACTGGGGCGATAATGAGACTAAAGCTCAGAACGCTCTCAGGGCTCCAGCAGCTTTAGAGGTGTCAGACGGGAAAGGACCAAACAATTTCCAGTCATCAATTCAGCCTTCCACCACCTTAAAATATAGCCAGAATTAAAGGATGTTTGTCTAAACAAGACACAGAAACATGTATTCATGCATTTATCGTCAGCAGGCTGGACTGTTGCAATAGTGTCTTCATGGGTCTTAATAAAAACTCGATCAGACAACTGCAGCAGCCAGAGTCCCGGTGTTCACCAACACCAGGAAGGTGGAGCACATCACGCCACATCTTAAATCCCTCCACTGGCTTCCAGTGTACCAGAGGAGAGATTTTAAAGTCCTATTACTTGCTGGTTTAAATTACAGGTTTACTCAGTGTCCCCAGAATCAGAACCAAGCAAGGTGAAGCAGCTTTTAGTTTCTCTGCTCCTCACCTGTGGAACAAGCTTCCTGAACACCTGAGCTCTGTTGAAACTGCAGTGCGCATTTAAATCAATTACTGTTTGCTGTGGCTTTCCAATAATAGAGCTACATAACTTCTTTTAATTGGTAACTTAACTACAAATATATTGTCTTTTAATGCATCCTCCCTTAAGCTTTAACTATTTATTTTCTTGTTTTTATTATCTTTTACATGCAATTTGATGTTTCTGTGTCTTGTTTTTATTGTGTTCTATGTCCCTGTAAAGCACTTTGAATTGCCGTGTGTCTGAAAGGTGCTCTACAAATGAGTTTGTCTTGCCTTGCTGAGAAAACCTCTGACAACCTGGTGGTCTGTCAAACGCAGTGCACTGTTTTACCAGCAGATGGCAGCAGACGCTTAGAGGCTGCAGCCCCCCATGTGAGCACAGAGAGTCAGGACTGGCTGTGCTCGCTCACTCTGCAGGCTGCATCAGGATGCAGGGTGAGGGGTTTAAAGGTCACTCTGTGGCTGGCTGGGGGAGCTGTAGGTGGATTTTAAAGTAGCTTGATGGGTTTCTTGTTGAAGGTTAGAAAGCTGTGCTCTCCCATCAGTGTAAATCATTGGGGAACCCCAACGGTTATTCGAAAAAGGATTGTAGATTGCAGATTGTTTTCTTGGATAAATGTTCAGTCTACAAAATGTCTGTCACCGTTTCCAAACGTTCATGCTGGTGTCGTCAGATACCATGTGGTGTCAGTCCAGAGCACAGATGGATTCAGTTCGCTTCCACATGAGACAAAGAAAGTGGTGAATGTTTGAGTCTCACAGGAAAAACAGACAAAAACTCTGTTCAGTCTTCAAAATGGCTGACGACTAATTTTATGTTGACCTGCTAATCGATTTTTCAATCAGTTGTTTCACCTGCACATGTAAAAGTTTAAGTTTAAGGCATTCTGGGTACTTTGACCCAGTGGGCTTGTTCTTTTCCACACTTCAATCTGTCACAGCTTTGTTGGACTCTGACTGCTCTTTGTTTTTCAGTACTCTCCAGGCAACATTCAGGGCCCCGGATGTCCTGTGGACCCCAGTGAGGTCACCCTTCCTGGATGCTTATGTCGCTCCGTCTCCTGCCTCGCTGAGAGCTGCTCCTGTCTACAGACACACGGGCGGGCGTATGATGGCGCCGGCACGCTGCTGCAGCTCGGCACAACGCACTCCGGTTACAGCTTACCTGTGTTTGAGTGTAACGCCCTCTGCACCTGCAGTGACGCCTGCTCCAACAGAGTGGTGCAGAGAGGGCTGAGACTCAGGCTGGAGGTCTACAGCACCCAGAACAGGGGCTGGGGGGTACGGACTCTAGAGCCAATCCCACGCGGGACGTTTGTGTGCGAGTATGCAGGGGAGGTGATCAGTTTCGAGGAGGCCAGACGCAGACAGCTCGCCCAGAGGCCTGAGGACAATAACTACATCATTGGTTTAAGAGAACATGCAGGTACAGAGTCCACCACTGAGACGTTTGTGGACCCGGCTGTGGTGGGAAACGTAGGCCGCTTCCTCAACCACTCCTGCCAGCCCAACCTGCTCATGCAGCCCGTCCGTGTCCACTCGGTGGTTCCTAGACTGGCACTGTTTGCTGGAAGGAGCATTGAAGCACAAGAGGAGCTGACGTTTGACTACTCAGGACGACACAGTAACCGAGCTCCTGGAGAGCTGCTGTCCACACAGACTGGCGCTGCCATGCAGGCCAGTGGGACACATGGACTCCAGAGGAAAGAGTGCTGCTGTGGGGCCGACGGCTGTGCTCGCTTCCTTCCTCTGGATTTATCCATCCTCCACTGAAATCATTACATTTACTCTCATGTCATGTTTTTAGCTGAAGGTCAAGAGGTGGATTCATGTCTCAAGGATGGACAAAAGATCTTTGTGATCCTCATGTTCTTTGTTCCTCCATTCATGTGAAGTCATAGTTGGTCTCACCACCCAGGACCGCAGCATACAGCCGGTTAGTGGTATATAAAGATGGACGACTCGACTCCTCCACAGACTGTATGAAGACGACTCGACTCCTCCACAGACTGTATGAAGACGACTCGACTCCTCCACAGTCTGTATGAAGACGACTCGTCTCCTCCACAGTCTGTATGAAGACGACTCGTCTCCACAGACTGTATGAAGACGACTCGTCTCCACAGACTGTATGAAGATGACTCGTCTCCACAGACTGTATGAATACGACTGTATGAAGACGACTCATCTCCACAGACTGTATGAAGACGACTCGACTCCACAGACTGTATGAAGACGACTCGACTCCACAGACTGTATGAAGACGACTCGACTCCTCCACATACTGTATAAAGACGACTGTATGAAGACGACTCGTCTCCTCCACAGTCTGTATGAAGACGACTCGTCTCCTCCACAGTCTGTATGAAGACGACTCGTCTCCACAGACTGTATGAAGATGACTCGTCTCCACAGACTGTATGAAGACGACTGTATGAAGACGACTCTGCTCCTCCACAGACTGTATGAAGATGACTCGTCTCCACAGACTGTATGAATACGACTGTATGAAGACGACTCGACTCCACAGACTGTATGAAGACGACTCGACTCCACAGACTGTATGAAGACGACTCGACTCCTCCACAGACTGTATAAAGACGACTGTATGAAGACGACTCTGCTCCTCCACAGACTGTATGAAGATGACTCGACTCCTCCACAGTCTGTATGAAGACGACTCGTCTCCTCCACAGTCTGTATGAAGACGACTCGTCTCCACAGACTGTATGAAGACGACTCGTCTCCACAGACTGTATGAAGATGACTCGTCTCCACAGACTGTATGAAGACGACTGTATGAAGACGACTCTGCTCCTCCACAGACTGTATGAAGATGACTCGTCTCCACAGACTGTATGAATACGACTGTATGAAGACGACTCATCTCCACAGACTGTATGAAGACGACTCGACTCCACAGACTGTATGAAGACGACTCGACTCCACAGACTGTATGAAGACGACTCGACTCCTCCACATACTGTATAAAGACGACTGTATGAAGACGACTCGTCTCCTCCACAGTCTGTATGAAGACGACTCGTCTCCTCCACAGTCTGTATGAAGACGACTCGTCTCCACAGACTGTATGAAGATGACTCGTCTCCACAGACTGTATGAAGACGACTGTATGAAGACGACTCTGCTCCTCCACAGACTGTATGAAGATGACTCGTCTCCACAGACTGTATGAATACGACTGTATGAAGACGACTCGACTCCACAGACTGTATGAAGACGACTCGACTCCACAGACTGTATGAAGACGACTCGACTCCTCCACAGACTGTATAAAGACGACTGTATGAAGACGACTCTGCTCCTCCACAGACTGTATGAAGATGACTCGTCTCCACAGACTGTATGAATACGACTGTATGAAGACGACTCTGCTCCTCCACAGACTGTATGAAGATGACTCGTCTCCACAGACTGTATGAATACGACTGTATGAAGACGGCTCGTCTCCACAGACTGTATGAAGACGACTCTGCTCCTCCACAGACTGTATGAAGATGACTCGTCTCCACAGACTGTATGAAGACGACTCTGCTCCTCCACAGACTGTATGAAGATGACTCGTCTCCACAGACTGTATGAAGACGACTCGACTCCACAGACTGTATGAAGACCTGTACCTGGGTGTTCACCTCAACAACAAACTGGACTGGTCTCACAACACAGACGTCCTGTACAAGAAGGGCCAAAGTCGTCTCCACCTGCTGAGGAGACTGAGGTCCTTTGGAGTGTGCAGGACTCTGCTCAGGACTTTTTATGACTCTGTGGTGGCGTCTGCAGTCCTCTATGCAGTGGTCTGCTGGGGAGGAGGGAGCACGGAGAGGGACAGAAAGAGACTGAACAGGCTGGTCAGGAGGGCCGCTTCTGTCCTGGACTGCTCCCTGGACTCCATAGAGGAGGTGGGTGAGAGGAGGACACTAACAAAACTCAAGTCCATCATGGACAACCCTCACCCCCTGCATGAGACTGTGGGGGCCCTCGGCAGCTCTTTCAGCAGCAGGCTGAGGCCCCCACCCTGCAAGAAGGAACGCTACCGCAGGTCATTTCTCCCATCAGCCATCAGACTCTATAACAGCAGCATCACTGGCTGATGTTAATATACTGCCTACCATCCATGTCATTCCATTCCTGTCTAAAGTGTAAATATCCTATGGTGTAAATATTTATTTCATTTCATCACAACCATATATTTATATTTATATTTATATTTATATTTATTTTTGTCTTTTCTATTGCTTTGTTTTTTTCACTCTCCCTGTTTATATTGTTGCTGCTGTAACAAGAAAATTTCCCCCTATGGGGGATCAAATAAAGAAAGTCTAAAGTCTAAGTCTAAGACGACTCGACTCCTCCACATACTGTATAAAGACGACTGTATGAAGACGACTCGTCCCCACCACAGACTGTTCATAAAGACGACTCGTCCCCACCACAGACTGTTCATAAAGACGACTCGTCTCCACAGACTGTTCATAAAGACGACTCGTCCCCACCACAGACTGTTCATAAAGACGACTCGTCTCCACAGACTGTTCATAAAGACGACTCGTCTCCACAGACTGTTCATAAAGACGACTGGTCCCCACCACAGACTGTTCATAAAGACGACTCGTCTCCACAGACTGT
Source organism: Pempheris klunzingeri (assembly GCF_042242105.1). Taxonomy (NCBI): domain Eukaryota; kingdom Metazoa; phylum Chordata; class Actinopteri; order Acropomatiformes; family Pempheridae; genus Pempheris; species Pempheris klunzingeri. The sequence continues at coordinate 31,195,090 of NC_092013.1, forward strand.
TCATAAAGACGACTCGTCCCCACCACAGACTGTTCATAAAGACGACTCGTCTCCACCACAGACTGTATAAAGACGACTGTATGAAGACGACTCGTCCCCACAGACTGTATATGAAGACTGTATAAACTGTATAAAGACGACTCGTCCCCACCACAGACTGTTCATAAAGACGACTCGTCCCCACCACAGACTGTTCATAAAGACGACTCGTCCCCACCACAGACTGTTCATAAAGACGACTCGTCTCCACAGACTGTTCATAAAGACGACTCGTCCCCACCACAGACTGTTCATAAAGACGACTGGTCCCCACCACAGACTGTTCATAAAGACGACTCGTCCCCACCACAGACTGTTCATAAAGACGACTGGTCCCCACCACAGACTGTTCATAAAGACGACTGGTCCCCACCACAGACTGTTCATAAAGACGAGTCAATATATGGTTGATGCCATCTTGCTCTGGTTACACCATTTGGTGCCTTAGTATCAAGACGCCACACCCCCTTTTTAACATCATCAATTAGCTAATTAAAACCAGACTGATCAAAAAAATTAACCTTAACTGTCAGAAACCGTCTTTGACGGATACTTTGGTTTTCTTTTTTTAGTTTGGCCTATGTCCCATCCACTAACAGCCAGCCACCAGGGGGCTATCGATATGTTTTGGCTTCACAGGAGGTGTTATGTCGTCCATCGTTACGTACCACCTGTGGAGGCTCCGTGGAGACAGACCACTGGAGGAGTCATATCAGTGCCCATCATTGTGTCCTGTTTGGTTCCACCAGTGTCTCCAGGGCAGGGTCACAGGGTCAGGGCAAGAAAAACAGGTTTCATTTTGTTGAGTTTGTTGATGTTCCTGTCTGTTGTTTCATTAGTACAATCTGTTTTTTCTGTCAGGGGAATCTTATTCTGTGTAGGACGTTTCCCTCCACATTTAGTCTTGCAGTTGGCATCTTGTTCCATTTCTCACACGACACATGAACCTGGAAGGAGCAGAAGCATCATTTTCACTGACACAGATGGGAGGATTGATGTTTAATGGGTTTCTTTTAATTGCCATATAGGCTGCAAAATTGATCATTGCACACTTGTAGTTGCCAAAGCTTTATGTAGTAAGAAGATGACAAACAGAACATTTGACAGCTGTTACTGGGAATCAGCTTCTCAGTTAAAGTAACAGCTGTCAAATGCTTCCATCAATCTGACATTTCTTTTCTGTCTTCAATGCGATGCAGCCTCTCTTCTCAACACTCTCAAACCTCAAGAGAAGTGGGACCAATTAAAAAGGGCTGGGGGGGTATTTTTATATAGAAACAGACTTTATTCCCCTGTCAAAGGAGGGGCGAAGGTGTCCCACTTCAGTGAGACCAATTTGAAATCAGGACCTTCTCTGTCCAATCTGCCCCGTTTCTAGTCTAGACCTGCTTTCATCTTATTAATATCCACATCTGGGTTAATTAGGATTGAGACCGTGTTTCATCCAGAAATGGGACCAGTACTGCCGAGGGGGACGAAACAGTGGGGGGACTGGAGGCCCTCTGCTGATCGGAGACCACCGTCCACCTGGTTTCTGTGTCATGTAGTGGAGGGGCCAATGGTGCAGGACGCTGTTATTTTGACCCACATTTTCTCCTCTGTGAGTGTCACCTGAGATTTCTCTGTTTTTTGCATCGCACCTGATCTGCTCTACATTCAGCTTTAAGACTAGGTGGACATTTTGGGGAACACATTTCCCTGTCCTGCTGTGAGTTAGATGAGCAGACTGATGGTGCCCTTGTGTTTGGAGATACGTTCTGAACTCACTTGTTTGGTCTGTACAAAAACCAACGAGTAAAAATGAAGCACTGGTTCATCTGGGAGTCTTGATGTTTTCCCCATTTCTGGTCTTTATGCTAAGCTAAGCTAACCAGCTGCTGATAGCATCATATTTAACAGACCGACATCAGTGGTATCAATATTCTCATTGTCTGATCCTCGTCAGACTGAGAGAGAGCAGTCAGAGGAGTTCTGATCCGTGCTCAGACACTCGGTGTAGTACATTACAGTATAAGATCGGGGGGGTCGGGTCATAGACAGTAACACTCTGTTTAATAGCAGGTGGGTGAGAATGCATCATTAATGAGGAAAATATGAATTCCCTGCAGTGATACCCCACATCAGACACATCTCCATGAGGAGAGACGCTGGGAGCATGTATGACGTGATAGGTTATCTTCAGACATGCAGACGGGATTGGTCTCGTCGTCTTCCATTTTTTTAACGAACTTTGTGAGGTGATAAAAGGTATCACAAGCAAATGGTCCGTCTCCATGGAAACTGGAATTTTAGGTGTGTAAAATCACTTCAAGTTTTTTCCTTAACTAAGGGAAACCTTTTAAGGAAAAATGTACAACACTCGTAAGTAAATCCCTTAGCTGAGGAGAAATTAAGCCTCAACTGTTGTATGTAAGGAGAAAAGTGAAAAGGCCACAGGCGTTTCTGAAACCAAAGGATAGAAACGTATAGAAAGTGGAGGGACAGGTTTTTCTGTCCACCATCAGCTGAATAACGAGAGCAGTGCTCGTAGTTTAGGGGCCACTGTTTTGCTTTGGCTACCAACAGATTCAACATTTCATCTGAGGACAGGAAGCAGCCCTTAATCCTTCCTATTTGTGGCCATAATTGTTGTGCCTTTGTGATGAACCCGAGTCCTTTCAGCAATCTACTACAAGCACAGGAAGAAACGGTGTGTCTTCAAATGTGTGACTCATGTCATTTTTGAGTCAGATGTCCCTGAAATCCCCATGGCAACCGGCTGCGTGTACAGGAGCTCGTTGGACAGCAGTGGTTGGTTCTGAGGCTGTTATCAAATCCTGTACGCTGAAGAGCTGGGCTGCAAATGAATGGCTCCTTTCCAGGATGGTCACCTAGCAACCACCAGCTAATCACACACACACACGGTCAGGATGCTTTACAGTGGTACATGTAGTGGAAACAGACTGTGTGTTGATGAGGATGAAAGACGGCCTCGTGTCCTCATTGTTTGGCTGGTTAGGGTTAGGATGGTTCATAGCATTACAGACAGACATCTATTCACTTTCATGTTTCACTTTTGTCACCTTGCTAACATCACTTTAAGTGAAACGATGAAAGGTGAAACACAGGTGAAATGGCCAGCTGTTCCATCTTTGGCTGGAGCTCCAATGATTGAATCAGTTGTGAGACTTAATGACCGTGCCCTCCTGTCACACCACAGGTGTTGCACATGTTGCACATGCACACAGCACTGCTTGTATTGAGAAGGCAAATGAGGAGTGAGGATTAGGGTTAGACAATGTACAATGTAAATCAATACTTGATCTCTTCGGAAATATGCTCAGTTGCTTTCTCATCGAGAGATAGACGTGAAGATCGAAACCATTCTCCAGTCGGGGCATCAGATTTCGGGCTAGCAGCTTCCCTTTGTTTGTATAGCTAAGCTAACTGGCTACAGCTAAATACCCAGCTACAGTGACCACAGTGAGAATGGCGTGGATCTTCTCATCAAGCTATCATGAGAAAACGAATAAACGTGTTTCCAGAAAATTTGACTGTTTCAGCAAAGATAAGCCTAAAAACCGAGGAGGAAACAATGTGCTCCTGTGCAGCAGTAAAGAGTGTGGCTTCAAGAACAGGTGGGGATTGTTGTAAAGAGTGTGTGTTCTAAATGTTGATTTAGACTAGCAAGACTTTGACCTAAATGTGTAGCTCGAAAGGCCCAAAGATCCAGAGATACTTATGAAAGCCATGCAATGATAATGGAGAGAGAAGGAGGAGTGACCAGTGGAGGAAGGACTACTGGCAGTCATTTGTTCAAAACTGGAGCACCTCTCCGATGAGGAGTATATGAAGGGGACAGACAGCAGCGATCTGCTGGGCCTCAGCTGGCAGACACCTTTGAAACATTTCCTCTGAGTCTGTTGGCTGACAGGAGGAGAAATATGGTTCAAGTCTATCTATTCGAAGGCTTTCCAAGAGTGGCGTCCGTAAACTACAAAAGACAACAAGAAGCATAAATGAGCCTCAGTAACGAGATAATCCTGTTTAGGCAACGAGTGTAGATAATGTATGAAATCAGTTGTGTCTCTGATGAAGCGAGCGAGCTGACTGGTCCCCCTGCAGCAGGTCCTGTTCCCACAGCATGTCTAATGGAGCAGGTTGTACTTTGCGGCTTCACTTCTGTGTTGGAGGAGGAGGATGCTCCTCCCATCACAGATGTTGAGTTAAATTTGGCCCAGGACACCTGCAGCGGCCTCAGCAGGAAGTCCCGGAGCTCTAGAAGCAGCCGCCTCCACAGCTGCTTTCCCACTGATCACACGTCCTCATATGAACACACCTGAGCTACAGCCTCCCCCCATGTTCACCACACACACTCGCTCTTATCTCTCGTCAGTATGCTGGGCTGAATGGGATTTAGTTTTAAGATGTTTTCAGGGTCAAGAGTGGATATAAGGTGTTATTTTCTTAAGAAACTGATGCTGCTAGGATCCACCGTGACTGAAATCATCCCACTGAGTATACATGCTTGGTGGGGCTTGTTAATAAAGCACTCAGCCATCGTGCTGCAGTTGTTAACAACACTTCCTGTGCACGTCTGCCTGACACTAATCGTGTGTGAGCTATTGCAGTTGAGGATTTTTAAACCTTATGCAACAGCTCACTGACAAATAGTCGGTCCCAAGTGTTTCTGTGCGAGCTAATCTGTGACAATCCCATTAGTGTTCCTGTGTCACCCGTGTTGCATCCAGCACAGCTGAACTCCAGAACTGAGGCAGTATATTATTATTATTGTTATGATCATTATGAAGTTGAATAAAGTCATTTCCTTAGATTTGTTCCACCATTAAAGGCACAAAAAGTGTGATATAATCAGAATATGAGTGGATGTAATTCAGATCATTTTCATTTTTACGTGTATAGTCAGATTTTCCTGTTCACAGGCTTGGAACCAGGCAGGTCATAACGTGTAGCCACAGTGGGGCGAGGAGTCCTCCAACCCAACTGATCCTGGTGGATTACCTGCAGCTAAAGCGGCTTACAGAACATGTTGTGCAGGTTAAATAGGTGAGTTCAGACCACTGGCCCTTTGGTCATTGTTCTCCTTCAGATGGATTAGCTCAAACAGTGGAAAACAGTGAGAAGAAAGTCCCCTCATATCGATCTCAAACACCTGGCACATCATGATGGTCGCACATATTTCCGATGTGTGTGTGACTACAGCATGTGGTGAGGCGATCCCCCCCCCCCCCCCCCCCCCCCCCCCCGAGCGGTGTCAATGAGTAGCTGGTATCTGATTGCTTCTGCCCTCTGAACTCAGCCTGTCCTGAGGAAATGAACATGTGAAAACGTACACATCCTATACTACTATCACCACAACATGCTTTACACTGTCCCATTAAATCCAAGATGAAGCACAGAACATTAAACTTGTTTTTCCCATATTAGTAACAAGTTTTTCCACAAAATCCCAAGGCCTAATTAGAATATCTGTGCAGCGCCTCTAATCAGACTCTTTCCTGTGGGAATGTGCAGGTCATTACAGCAGCATAATTGTCTTTTATTTTTAGTGAGCTTGATCTCTACCTTGCACTACGGCGTTGCACCTACGAGTACCTACAAAGGAGGCTCAGCACGAACATCAACCGAAAGGCTGAACGTTTCTAAAAGTGGACGAACACAGAACTCTGCAGTGCGTCCCTGTGTCATGCGTGATGTTCCAGCTGTAGCATGTTCTTCTCGCTGTGTTCTGCAAAATAAGATCAAAAGAAGAAGAGGACGCTCTGAGAAATCTCATTTCATGTGGGCGGGGCCAATCACTGTGCCTGGTCTGAGTAAACTGAGGTATCGTGCCCCCCCGAAGCACCTGACCAGAGTCCACAGGGACGTGACGTCATCATGGTCCTGTACGACACAGTCCACAGACTCGACTGGCTAGCACACAGAGAGGACGACAGGCTGTTGTTGGTATGACTGTGTTTCCACTGAGAGGAGCCGTACTCAGCCAGTGTGCTTTACCTCCACATGTGTTCTTAGTGACCCTGAGGAGGCGTCACACCTGCACCACGGTTTGAATGGTCACACACAACCGTAACGTGAGATTAGTGAAGAGAAAAGAGCTCTCTACATTCAGCTTGAAATCACTTATGAGCAGCTATCTGTGGTCCTTGCTCCCAGTGGCAACGTGTCCTCAGTGGTTCACTGTCCCAGATCCAGATCAGCAGTCTGGAGCCTAGTCTCCGATATGAAATGAAGAAATAATGAGGACTAATGAAAACACAAGAGAGTCATTGTTGCTAATATCTGAGGCTGTGCTCTGACATTTGTGATGGAGCGAGGCCTGGCCCACACTCAGACCAGAAAACTACCAACCATTGTGCCCACACATGGCTGCTGAGGGACGGCCTGAGTGTGAACATGAGAATACTCTCTGTAACACATGATGGATCTCTGTGCACCCACACACATGGTGGCTGTAGTCTGTCATCCTCAGGCTCATGCAGATGCTGCGTTCACCGCACCAACCCTTACAGTATGGGAGGAAGCAGTCCATCCTCCTCGCCTGTCTCTCCTGTGTCCTGTTGGGCTCCTGATGTCTTGTGTGGGATGAGGCCCCCTTGCAACAGGAAGTCTTTTCAGGTGTGGGCAGAGGACTGAAGGAAGCATCATGTCCATCAAACCACTCATGTCTCCCTCTCCCAGAGGACAGGCTGCAGTTCACAGACACACCAGCAGCTGTGTCCACCTTCACATATATATTATATATAATATATATATGTATATGTGTGTACATATATATAGATATATAGATATAGATATAGATATAGATATAGATATAGATATAGATATAGATATATAGATGTACACACACACACACACACACACACACACAGCCCTTTGTGCTACAGTGTCCATGACTGAGTATTGGACTTGACTTCATGTCAGATTTAAGCAAAGCCTGAAATAGTTACAGTAGTAGTAGTAAAGGTTAGTTTCTGAGATCCTGTGACGTCATGAACTTGACATGATGACAAAGTGCTCGTCCTTAATTCTGATCATGATTCAACAGCGAGGGGCGCGGTCTGTTTCCACACAAGTGCCTTTGACTGGACGCCTGATATCCCTGGGATATAATTCAATAATGATAACTGATGGCGGTGAGACGGGGGAGTTGTGTGCACAGTAAGAGTTTTGTCCACTGCATCGTACCAGAGCTGGATCTTCTGTCAGCACCAGGAGTACAGAGCAGTAAAACATGAATCCCACTGTTGTTGGCCTCAGGTCACCTGCAGCCCTTTCCAACCTAACAGAGCTCTCTGTGTGCACTGAAAAGCAGATGTGGAATGTAGACAGACAAGAGAAACACTTTCATGGTAACAGACACTTGTGTGTCCCCACTTACTCCCCTGTCATTGTCCCCTCCTGAGTCTGTAGCTAAGAAACCAAATGAACAGCTCATCAGTGCTGCGTTAATACCACTCAGCCCATTTAAGGATGAAAATGCACCTTTCCTGTCTCTCTGTCTCTAATTCATATTACAATTAGGAGTGATCATGAACAACCGAGCTTGTACACGTTTTCACCTGTTCCGATCTCCTGTGTGAGGCTGTCATGGAGAGGTTGGAGGTGGACCGTCTGCACCTTATTTTATTCATATGGAAAGTTATCTGTGAGCTCAGCGTGGTGCAGCGCCACTGACTGTTTCAGTCTGTTCCACTTCCAGTCGGTGAAAACGTCACAATGTGATTTTAATGGGTCATCTGCAAAGAAACCAGATCATTCAAAGTTGTGAGACTGAGTTTTCCAAAGCTCACATTACAGAGTCGGACAGCTGGAGGTCCCCGAACCCAACGGCCTCTGTGTCAAACAACAAAAGACTGAACACACAAACGTGGATTCCAGACTCCAAAGACGTGTGGTCATCACAAAGTGTTTCTGACAGGAGGCTTCTCACACAACTGATGTCTTTATCTCACATCCTTTCTCTATGTGCCGTGCACAGCACGACCCCCTCTGTGGAGGGCACCGTGTGTGCTTCTGCTTCTGACATTATACAGCTGACGTAATGTAGCTAGCACTGGATCAGACCACTCAGACACGTGTTGGTGTTTAGCCCCCACAGGGAAGAGACTGGGGGTTCAGGGTGAACAGCCACAGCCGCCAACTCTCATTTTAGCTCTAACCCCACCCTAACCCATCCTAACCCACTGTAACCCCACCCCAACCCATCCTAACCCATCCTAACCCTAACCTTGAGGAGGGTTACAATAAGTGAAACAAACTGAAGTGGACCCCCCCGATGAAAAGCTCATATCTCAAAATGATCTTAGACAACAACCAGCTCCGGTCCTCTCGGTTTAGACGGCCGGAGAACGACATTACCCAGGGTGCTGTGCGGCAGCATAGCAGCTGAGGGAGGGGCGTTCCTGTGGAGGAGGAGGAGGTAAGAGGCGGATTGTTGCCGAGGACGCACTGAGCTGTCAGAGCAGCGGGACCGTCTCAGTGCCATGGACTTACCGAGCAGCACGCAGCGGCCGAGGACGTGATCCTGAGCTGACCCACTTGTGCGCACCTGTCCTCTTCCTGTCCGCAGTCTCTGGCGCCTTCTGTCCTCACCAGGTAACGTAGAGCTCATGTGGTCTCTGAGCAGCAGCATCCCTGCTCGGAAGTAGCCCACGCGCTCATGTGTCGCTGCAGCTCGTGCGATGGAAAAACGAGGCGCGCTGACATTGAATCCATCTGCTGGAGACGTTTGGTCCGTTTGGCCCCGCGGAGAGGACTGAGACAGGACGGAGGAAACAACTTCACCTAGAGAGAGAGAGAGAGAGAGTGTGTGTGTGTGTGTGTGTGTGTGTGTGTGTGTGTGAGAGAGAGAGAGAGAGACAGGCAGGAGAGTGGAGCTGGACTTAAGGAGAAATGACCAGCTCTGGTTTGAAGCTTCCTTCACACAGGCTGGACTCCTCTCAGTCCAGAACCCTGGCCTGCTTCCACATCTCCATGTGTTGGCTTCTGACAGTAGCTCAGTGCTCACAGAGACTTAACTTGGCTCCCTTGGCAGCACTTTTTTAGTGTTTCACTCACTGAAGGTGACTCTGAGGAGGGCTGAACCCCTCTGATGGTCCTGACCCCAGCTCTGCTCTTTACTCTTTGTCTTCCTCTAAATTAGCTGAAGAGCTCTGAGGTGTTTGATAGATGACGCGTCAGGACGGTTGATTTGACCGTCTAGCCGAGTGAAGTTTCGCAGTGTCAGTGAACTTAAGCGCTCTGTTGTCATCTGTTGCAGGTGCAGTCGACCCTGAGGAACCATGTCGGACAAAATGTCCAGTTTCCTCCACATCGGGGACATTTGCTCCCTGTATGCAGAGGGCTCCACCAGTGGATTTATCAGCACTTTGGGGTAAGTCCCCACCTGCCATACCTCATGGTTCCAGGTGAGCTCTGTGGGTGGATGGAGCTTCATGCCCCCCCGGGCTGCTGAGCACACCCACTGACCGATGGGGCATGGATGGATCTAGGCTTCACCCACGTGTTCCTCTCCATTTAGGTTGAATTGTAAGTGATCTGATGTGAATGAAATCTGGTGGCCTCCTAATCTGTGAGTGAAACAGGGAAACCATTTTCAGAACTTGTTTCCAGTAGCTGATGTGTGCTCAGAGAGACAGAAGGGATTTAATGTTTAAAGTGGAGAGGGAGTGGAGGATGACAGAACACCTTTCTATCTCTGAACAGGTTTGTCCTCAGCAGCTGTCTGGACCAAACCGTCTTCCCTCTCAAGCTCACTCCTCACTGTGTAATAGGTGGAACCCATGTGCTCTACTGTAATCATTTAACAATGACTGTCGTAGTTCCATCTGGTGCGTTTTAGAAGTTAGAAAGTCATATTTAAGACATCTGCCAGCTCTGTATCCAGCAGATGTCAGGTCCTAGTTGACAGGAGAAGCAGATGAAGCGTTTGTACAGACACATGCTTCACGTGTGGTCAGCTGATCAAAGGGAAGACCGGCTGCAGTCAGATGTCTGGTTTCCCTTCAATCTGATGCCTTTGCCTTAAGTCTTGTGAGAAGTGTCGGATCCTGAAGGAGCAGAGGCTCTGCTTTGTGTCCTGATGCTCAGCTGCTACTGTGGTCGCCTCTCCTGCTGAGCATCGTTCACTGAAGCACTTGACATCTTCCCTCCTCCCTAATTGTAGGCAACTAGAGTCTCATTATCTGCAAATTTAGCAAATCTTGATGAGCAGAGAAACAACAGAGGGCTGACGGAGGCAGATGCAGTCTTGATGTAAGTGTCCCTGTGTGTCTGACGGCGTATCTGCCATGTCGGGCTCCGAAGCCATCTCTTTCCTCTTCCCCCTCTATTTCCTAGCTCAGGATGTTTGGCAGAATAGGCCTAGCGTATGCGCTCTTCTCGTGTGTCGAGGTGCTGAAATCTTCCTCGTGTGCCTCGTCACCTCCAGCCGTGCATAGTCCTCCTGATCCTCCTCCAAACTGTCCCCTCTCACCGTGCAGTGCTCTGCGTCACCCACCATGGCAACAAGTGTGTGCACAGCTTTGAACACTGCCAACCATGACAGAGCTCATTTGTCAAGTTTGTCATCTCATATTGTCATGCCCAGTAACGCTCCCCCCCCATTGGAGAATGTGCCTATAAATAGACCGTGACCCCTGAGAGACGCCGGTGACCATCTGGACCTCTGCTGCCCCAGAGAGCATGTGCCCAGTGTCCTGATGCTAGACACATGGGTTCCAGGCATGATGCCGTATCCCAGAATTCACCAGGAGGTTTCTTCTTGACCTTGGATACAGATGCCCCCTGAATCTGCTGTTCTTTTTGGACCCTAACACAACAGTGCATCAGAGATGAAGGCTGTTGGTTTCTTTAGAGGAGACTGCCCCTCCCACCCTGTGCTTCCCTCCTCCATTCTCACAGTGCTCCGACGGTGGGGCCGCTGTGTGCTGCATGAGCTATAAAAAGATGAAGCTGAGTGGACGGCAGCAGCGTCCTACTGAAGGCTTGTGTTTGTGCTGATCTACTATGTGTTGGCATTCCCAGGTGTCCCCGCAGTGTGATGGTGCTGTCGTCACAAAAGTCTTTCTCCAACACATCAGTCTATCATGTGGACAAACATGGTACATTACATTTGCTAAGAAACAGTCTGCCCTCGTTCTTGTTAACAGGTCCTATGATGGTTCAGAAGGCTCTAATAATACTCAATATGTTCATGTCAGGTAGGAGGAAACCTGTTGGCCTTGTTATATTCACTTTTAAACGTAGTCTCTTAGTTTGGAGGACGTTTTCTGTCAGTGGGTAGAAGGTTTCCACAGTTCAGACTGCCTGATGGGAGAGACAGGAGCATCCCTGCGTCTCCTCTGCAATGTTTATTGTCAGTACAGGTGATACTGTATGTCTTAATCCTGCTGTTTGTGGTTAAATGCTCTCTACAGCTTGCCCAGCAGACTGGATACAGCAGGAAGAATAAGGTTAGAACTACCTTGGCCCTCTTTCTTTCAACATGCCCGGTGGACATTTATTGTCCACAAACAAAAGTTAGATTTCCACTGCTGACTCGCTGTGTCAGTGCTGATGTTTCAGCAGAACAGTGTGAAACCATGACGGGACTGTGGGGCGTCTCACCCATGTACACGTGCCAAACAAATCGTGTACCATCTCCATAACGCAACTAATGGTCAAAATGTCCACAGCGTGTCAAACCTGCTAAGTCGGGTAGAAAGAGCCCTGGAACTTCTAAATGGAATGCAGCCATGAATGAATGACCTTATGAAACGATGACTTGTCAAAATGCTGTGAGGAAGGCTTAGTGAGCACGGTGCACGCCCTCTGGGACGCTGTGGTAATGACACATATGTTGTAATGGTGTCTGTCTGGTATCTGTTGGCCATGTTGCTTCGAGCAAAACTATTCAAGAGGAATGTGGTAGAAGGTCGATACTTAACTTACATTACTTGGATGATTGTACTCTCCATGAATGTGTTTCTATCGGCTGAATGTGTCCCCTCATTGGCATCATGATATCAGTTAGTTCATGTGTGGAGAATGAAAGCTTTAGAAGGTGACTCATCATACTGTCGGCTGTGTCCTCAGGCTTGTGGACGACCGCTGTGTGGTACAACCAGACACCGGCGACCTCAACAACCCACCCAAGAAATTCAGAGGTAAGGCCTCAACATCACAGGTGCCTCTCTTCATGATTCTCTTCATTGATGACTGCAGTAAAAGTCAGTAAGCTGAAATGTTATTGTCACATTGGTAGCTTTACTTTTCAGCAGTTTGGTTTTAAGTTCTAGTTTTATGTCCGTACATTGTTATTCCTTCTCTGACGTGGTCGTTGGCGTTCTGTCAGACAATGTCAGCTGTTGTGTAGAAGTTTGAGAAGCACGTCTGGAGCATTTGATTGGCTAAAATTAAAAAGTGCTTTGCGAGGTACGAGATAAGAAATGACAGCCCCAGAAAAGTGTCCTGATTTTATTGTTTCGAAGCCTAATCGCCAAACATCAGTTTTTCGAGCTGTTAGATCTTTACTGAGACGTCAGAGCAGACTTAGTGCTTGTGCTGCCCAGAAGGCTCTTCTGTCTTGAGAACCGCTTGAACTCTTTGAGGTGTTTTCCCCTCGCAGCATGTTTTTTACTTTCTGAAGTGACTTTTGCTTCATCCTGCTTAAAGATCTTAAACCACATGTCCATGCTCTTACCCTATTCTTCCACCATAACGTGCCTCACTGTGTTAAAATCTGGAGGCTGTGCAGGAAGCTGTGCTCCTGAAACCATGTTGACATGGTTGTATTGGCATATGACCTGGCTGGACGCATCTATTAGACTTGGAAGTGTAGAGCCATGACTGAAAGGATCCAGAAAACCTTCGGTACGCTACTTAACCAGCTGCTGTCTGTCTGACACGAGACAGGACGGAGACATGAACATGTAACCTGTACTGTCACTATGGCGAACTCGTCGCCATCAGTTGCAACAGAAACAGGCGATCAACTGACCAGGTGATGACGGACAAAGCTAGCCACTTTCTATGGACATGGTGGTTCTCAGTGAGCCATAGGCTGTATTGATTTGTCCTGACAGTCTGTCAGGCTGTGCCTTGTTCGTATGATTTAGTGGTTCCAGTGATTATTCACTGCTGGATGGGTCACAGCAGGTGCAGAGTATGACTGGTCATCAGAAGCAGGATTATTACACATGGATTTTTCCTAGAAATGACACAACACCACAGTGTGGCCTGCTGGAGCTCAATCACAGTGTGTTCACTCACGGAGAAAACAACATCATTTTCAACCACGGAAAGTAAGAAGTGTTTCTTCGTTCAGTCAAATTGATGATCTGCCTCCACAGAATTTGCTTTCTGATCACATGCCACACATTTTCACATCACAATCACATTTTTACTAAGGCAACACATTAAATCAAGAGCACAGAGAAGGTGAAACTGTGGAGCACTGAGAGGTGAATTTAACTTAAACTAGATACTCAGGACCAGACATCTATCAGGAACTGCTCTGCCGCCAACACTGAAGCTTAACTGACTCACTGGACTGTATTTTGTGTGTGTGTGATACTATTTGTGTGTCTTAATACACAGCCAATAAAAACACCATCCTGATGTGAAGCATTGACAGAGGGCAGCTTTCTTTCCTCTCATTGATTTAAGTGACGGACGCGTGTGTAGATTTTATTTTCTGTCTGATAAAATGAAGATATAGATTCATTATTCAGCCAGTGTCGTACACCTTCACCTTTGTGGTCCTTCACTGTCTGGATGACTGTTCCCCTATAGAAATGTAAAGTAATTGTGCAGTTTTTGGACTGATGCACCTGTGTTCCAGTGTTCAGACACAGATGATTTGGCCTTGTGAACCTCTGTCTGCAGCCTCTCATTGCTTTGGAAACCGCTAACTGATTTGACCAGTTCATAGTAGAACGATGCAGCACCGATCAGCAGAGGAGCTGCCAGCAGTAAGAGGTCTGGACACTGGATGAACAGCTGATGTACTAACTGAGTGTTATGGCTCCGCCTTTCCATTTGGGGATACAAAGAAACAACTTCATGTGTCCACTTCCAACTGAACTATTCAAATCATATTCAAAGCTGTGGTTCACCACCATAAAACAGCAGTAAGGGCACAGTAACCTGGACTAAACTCTGTGTGCTGTTATCACCTTGAGGTCATCACATGACCATGCAGAAGTAAAAGTAGACCTTGTGTGACACATCTACCTTGTCAGATGCATTAAATATTCTGGCACGTTTGGAAAGATACACTTAAATTACTGGTCATCTCTGAGTTAAGTCGATGTTTAAAATATTATACTGTGGGGATGTGTTAACTCTAGCACAGGTTCGGGTGTAGTTCGCTCCCTCTTTAAGAAGCAGAAGCAAAGTGCACCAGGACTAAATCCTAATGTCCCTGTTGAGTATTAATAGCACACTTTAGCTGTTTAAAAAGTCAGTATTCGTTACACAGCGTTTTAAACCTACTTCTTTCTCTCTAAATCTAAATAAATGGTATGATAAAGTGACAGAGCTATCGTGTTGGCCTTGGTAATGTATATTTTCACTTGTGTATCAGGATGTGTATGTTCTGTTTGTGTGAGCAGACTGATATCTATGAGGCCTCTTATTGTGCTAGCTTTGTGCAAAAGGATGTCAATTTTAATCACATTATTTCACTAATAATCGATCAGTCATTCAAAGGTCATTGAATACAAGATTGGAGCTGTTTTCCCAGATACGAAGTGGCTCCAGTGACAGCAGTAACCAGGATATTGATTGTTTCTGGATGTTGTTCTGATGCAAAACTCACAGCCTGACATCCAAACCTGGTCAAATAAAACCAAGTGGCTACATCCCACTCAGGGCAGGAAATGAAATGGACTTTGAATTAAACTGGATGTGCGAGTCGTACCGTAAATGGACACAAGAACATTACGTTATGCCATTTTATGTTTTAGATTAAATGAGGCTAAATTGTGGCATCCGTCAGATTTACTGCTTCGGCTTCTGCTCTACTGTCACATCATTACTCAACAAATGGCCAACCAAAATGAGACACATTGATACCCAGTGAGTAGAAAAGCAGACTGAGATGCGCTGCTGTCCACACAGTGGAATAAATACTTTTTAACAATGGGAGTTGTATGGAAGTTGATAACATTTTACAAGAAGGGAAACGGTCAGTAAATTACAACAGGTGACGGCTAGCTAACACACAAGGCCTCTCTGGAGTTTCAAAGCAGTTTCAGTTGAGATCTGTTGAAGTGTGACGGACAAACTTTAAAGTTCACGTTGTGTAACCACAGCTCTCTGAGGTGGACGAGAGGCTCATTTATTATATTGTGTGAAACCTCTGAAAAGTCAAAACAGACAGGTGGAACTAATACCATTAATGATGGCTGCGTCCCATTTAGTTTCCGCAGTCCTGCCCGAGTGTGTGTGTGTGTGTGTGTGTGTCTGACAATGAAGGGGATGGGGCCACCACATCAGTAATATTATTAGATCCACATGTGCTCTGTTCCCACATTAGCCAGAGTGACGCATGCTAAAGTTAAGCTCTTATATTCACTATGTGTGCAGCACTCGCCAACACCTGTTGGACAGGTGGGCAGAGGAGCGGAGCATTTAGAGTTTTAGAAACCTCGGCTGTGTGCCAGAGTGCTCCCTTGTTCACTCATTCACTACTCCATAAATAATAAAGCTGTCATCACTGATTGGGATGAGCCAGGCCTTTATCATTAGTTAAAGACAACATATTGTGGGATTGTGAGCAGAGATCAGCGTTCCTACCACGGATGAACTACATGTTTCCCTGCTGCATAGCAGCATCAGGTTCTTTTCTTGGTGACTGTGTCAATATTTCACCTCAGTTGTGCATCATGTAGTTTTGGTTTTTATTTGTCTCCTGGTTTGATAGTGTGAGCCTTGAGGGGAGTTGAACAAGTACATGAATGAACCTTCTCTATTTCTCTCAGCACTCATTAGCTTTGTGCTGTAAAGGGACCCTCTACATTAGACCTCCCTCCCCTTCAAGTCCACGTACTTCCCAGTGTATTTCCTTCTCTTCTTGACGCTCTCTTAACCCAGCTGCTGATCCCTGGCAGAGTGATGTTCTCCCAGTGCCCCACTTTCTGCCTCAGTCTGTGGCCTCCTCTCTTTCTGTCCCTCCACCTCCTCTGATGTCTAAGCCCTGGAGACTACTGTGACGACCACATTTCTGCTACAGACGCTATTTTTACCCTGGTTATATCTCATCAGGTCCCCTGTTCAGGTTATCAGGGAGCTACAGTAGATGCGCATGTAGACGGTGACCTCTAGTCAGTGTTTTTTCTTCCACTCTATGCAGAGGAAGCAGGACTACACAACAAGGACACGTTTACATATTTCAGACTTTCTGGCAGATACTGTTTAAATATTTTATATATATATATATATATATATATATAATATAAATAATTGCTGGACAGCTGAGTGAGTAAACGAGGCAGATTAAATGTCTTGACTTGTTAATGTCTTGTCTCCATTGTTAAGATGTGTGAGATGAGGTGTGACGTTCATACTGACTGTGGGTGAGACTTCGGCTGTAAATGAGGTGACCCAGTAGCCGGTTAACCCACAAAGTGTTGTTCAGATGACCAACTTCATCAAAGATGTTTCCACCTTTAATATTCTTTGGCCTGAAGGGAGCGGCAGCGTGGAGCTGACAGAGGGCTGGAAATGAAACATGGATGTGCTCCGTAAACCTCAGTGCCACATCTCTATTAGGGTCTGATATTTACAACACGTACAAGTGCACATGTTCGTCCGGTTTGAATCGAGGGGAAGAAGTTACCACAAACATTTGGATTTATTCTCTGCAACAAATTTCATCCAACGCAGCCAGTATTTGTCGAGACAAACGACCAACATCGTCTCGTAAGGCCTGCTGCAGGCAGGGCAAAATAGTTAGAACAGTTTGAACTTGTCATATTGATTTGATATTGCACAAAGCAAACCTTGTAGAAGCTCAGGAGAGGGTGTCCAGCACCCCTGGAGCAGACATGTGTATGACTGTAAAACAAGCTCAGGAGTGAATGCGGACCCCTCTAGGCTTGTTTCTATCACATGGGATTTATTATTTGTGCACGACCCAAACTGAAGCACACTTACTGTAAATTCACCCTCCCTTTAGTGCCATAGGTATGCTGTGAATACTGAAGTGTTACGGTGGAGTGCTGTGAAGGTAAATGTGATGATGTGGGAGTCTATTGCCCTGTTACTAATTTTATTGGTGGACCAGTTTCCTGAAAGGTTGCCATTGCGGTTGGCCCTTTTTGAGTTTGACCTCTTAAAGGTGAGGTCAGGCAGACTGGTAAACTAAGACCTAATTGATGAGGTCTGGCTCTGAGGTTTCTCCTCTCGTCTCCTTTCCACAGACTGCCTCTTCAGACTGTGTCCTATGAACAGATACTCGGCACAGAAGCAGTTCTGGAAGGCAGCAAAACCCGGAGGCAACAGCACCACTGACACAGTCCTCCTCAACAAGCTCCATGTGAGTGTCCTCCTCACCTTCATTTGACTTTTAGCACGATGAATGTAATGGACGAGTGTGTTAGACAGTTAAACCTACAGTCTTGTGTTGGTGTGAAATGAGTGTGTAACATCATTGTTTCCAGAGGTGGTATTTGTCAAACATGACTGCTGTCTGATAACTGGCCGTTTCTGCAATTATTTCTGCTCCCTGCTCTGTGTCTTAGCATGCCGCCGACCTGGAGAAGAAACAGAATGAGTCTGAAAACCGCAAACTGCTGGGAACAGTCATCCAGTATGGAAATGTCATTCAGGTGTGTTCAGGAGCCTCGAGATGAGGTGCAGCAGTGTGTCCGACACTATGCACTTGATAAACTGACTCTTTAATTGGAGACGAGTTTTGAATAATTGCTACAGCATAAAGGTGTGCTGTTGAAGTCCCGTATCTTGCTGTGCTCTTTGCCCAGGAATGGTTTGCACAAACAGACATGAGGTCGCCTCAAAGTAGAATGGTCAGACAGCAGGACGGCAGCACCAGCAAGGACATCCTGCAGACAGGCACTGTAGGATGTCCTAGTTGAAGGTGATCTGTCATTCCAGGAATAAAGTGAGCCCCAGTTCATTCCTGGCGTACCATAGGAAATGATTCCAAAGGTAGATCAGATGGTGTAACATTATATTGAGTGTACATGGTGTAAGAACCAGTCGGTCTGAAGTGACTCACACACTGGACCTCATGAGGCTTTGATGCAAAATGCACCTCTATCACGCTGTAAGATTAAGGCTAGTTATGTTGACTGTGGGCCCCAAAAACATGCAGAGCTTATATGATTCCGTTCTAATGGGTTATACATTATTTTTGGCAGGTCTGGGAACTGCTGGTTAAAAGGGTGAAGCACCAGAGATCATGAGAAGCATTTAAGATAAGGAAGATATTTCAAGTACCTCAGTATCATGGAGAAGAAATAAAGACCCCAGCAGCTGTGGAGATGCATATTTTTAGTTCCCGTTGGGTCCAGTTGTGCCAGACGTTTTTCCATTTTTGTTTGTGTCATTCTTTCCGCTGTCTGCATGATGTCCCTGACAGCAGCCATGTGTAACCATGTAACTCCGTCTGCTTTTTCGCCAACAGTTACTGCACTTGAAAAGCAATAAATACCTGACAGTGAACAAGCGCCTACCTGCACTGCTGGAGAAGAATGCCATGAGAGTGACTCTGGACTCGGCGGGAAACGAGGGGTCCTGGTTCTACATCCAGCCCTTCTACAAGCTGCGATCCCTGGGAGACAGTGTGGGTAGAGCGGGGTGTGGGACTCAACTTAATTATGTTCAGCGGCAGATTATTAATAATCAAGGATTATTTTTAGACTTTTCATAGAATTCGAAAACAGAAGTCAAGTTTTATAAGACAGCAAGTAAAAATAGAAAACAATTAGCTCAACCAGAGCTCCAGTTCTGATTGCAGCTCCTTTTGTTTCATTCGCTCGACTTTCCGAGCATGGCGACCTGCTGACAAAATGATAGTTATCTGTGCTTAAAGATAAGGATAGGATGTATTCTCAGTGTCCACAGAATATTCTGCAGTTTGTTTGGGACAGAACCGAGAAGATGCTTGAGTGTGAATGATTTTTATTTCCTGCCCAACAAGGTAACGTGAGAGAGAGACGACCTCTCCAAACGTTTTCCGTTATCTGCACCGCCCATTCGTTGTATTTGGGGAAACACCAGTGATGTTTCAGCTCTGTGAATGTTCTCTTCCAGGCTTCTGAGATAATATTTCAACTCCAAAGGCTTTACAATGAAGGCCATGTTTGTAACAACAAAAACAATTAATGATAAATGAACGACATGATATTTATTGAATACCTCATAATCTCTGTGGCTCCAGAGGAGGCTGCAGGAAATGTGCTAAACTGCCTCACATGACGCAACTTGAATTGAGCTTTTTAATGATTTAATAACAAGGAGCGAGCAGTGTGCAAGGGCCGGTGCCCACCTCCAGTCCTTTGGCTTGGTCCAGGGCAGTCAATAATTACATTGGTTATCATTGGCTCACATGGCCATTAATCAATGAGGCCACTGCTCTGAAACAAAGAAGAAGCCAGTGAAAGATGTTTAGTTTCAGAAAGTCCACAACGCCCTCTAGTGCTTGTCTGGAGGCTAACATGACCCAATATATGGGATCTTTCATAGCTCTGTGTTCACCATGAGAGCAAAGGGAACTGCACTGGCGAAGATTGATGGCTACTATCTTGGGATGTGACATACTTAAAGATTGGAATTTAAATGGAGTGGCCCTCAGAGCAGCAGTGTTTCATCTGGATATTTCCAGTGCCCTTCACCAACTTTGCCCGTTTTTAAAGATGTCAGTTGAACAGGACACTATCTAGTTGATATTGCGCTGTGGAATGGCTTCTTGATTCCTTTTGAATTCATTGAATTTATCGAAGCCAAATTCTAGTTGAGTGCAGTGTGTATTTATGTTGGTCCCGCAGGTGGTGATTGGAGATAAAGTGGTCCTGAACCCAGTGAATGCAGGACAGCCTCTACATGCCAGCAGCCACCAGCTCGTTGACAACCCAGGATGTAACGAGGTACATGAACACATTACATTAGGGGCTGAAAAAGGCCGGTGGTAAAGTGACAAACTCCTGATGAAACGACCTGCTCCAACCTTTGGATTCCTCTGGTTTCTCCTCTGCCTTTCAGGTTAATTCTGTGAACTGCAACACAAGCTGGAAAGTTGTTTTGTTCATGAAATGGAGTGACAACAAGGAAACGATACTCAAAGGGGTGAGGGCCTCATCTTTTTTCTGTCATCATCTTCTTCTTAATGAGCAGACAGCAACACTGAAAACACAATGTGACACAGACGCTAAAAACTACAATAAAACAGTGATGTGTTTGAAAAGTGCAGCTTTATGAGTTAAACACCACATCTGCCTTTTGTGTGTGTGTGTTTGTTCATATGTGTGTGTGTGACAGGGGGATGTGGTGCGGTTGTTCCACGCGGAGCAGGAGAAGTTCCTCACCTGTGACGACCACAGGAAGAAGCAATATGTTTTTCTGAGAACGACGGGCCGGCAATCTGCCACTTCTGCTACCAGCAGCAAAGCACTGTGGGAAGTGGAGGTGAGCTCACGTTGTCAGATCCGAGCTGATTCACTTTTTGGTGTCTGTCTTTGTGCTTGTATTAATGAGATGACTACATGGTGGGTCTTTAAAGAAGTAACCTTGGAAGAGCGAGAGATGACCTTGTCCTTGTTACTTTACTGCAACAGAACAATCACAGATAAGACAAGATGACAGAAATAAAGCAGCTTTCAAGCTGTTTGACAAACGTCTCTCTGTCTTCTCTTCGTGTGTCTCACCATCACCAGGTGGTTCACCATGACCCCTGTCGGGGAGGTGCCGGCTACTGGAACAGCCTGTTTAGGTTTAAACACTTGGCCACAGGCTGCTACCTGGCTGCTGAGATGGGTGAGGTGGGTACCATCTTCTCTACCATTGTATCCCTGAGACTTCTGAACCTGCTGCCTCTCCCACCAGCAGTATGAGAAGTAGCAGGAGCGAATCCAGTTTTAATCCGCAGAGCCCTGTGAGGGTGTTCACCTGGAGCTCTGTGCTGTAGACATCCATCCAGGTGAAATGAGTGATGCTGAGGAGGATATCTGACATGCATCTGTGTTTCCCAGGTGAATCCAGACTTTGAGGAGGAGAGCGCTGAGCAGCGGTCCTCGGTGAGGCTTCATCTCTTCTCTGAGTGCTTAGCAGCGTCACAGTGTTTCTCCCTCTGCTGTTGATCTAATGTGTCCAATTCTGTGCTGGATCTTTGCTTTCTGCTCTAGGTGGTGGACTTTACACCCTTTAATTTCCAGGTACTGTCATATTATCTTTGCTTGGGGTGTCATGTCTGCACACTCATCATGCTGCCTCTGCTGCTGTTCTGTCCAGTTTCTGTTTGGCAGCCGTAATCATCAGTAACTCTTTATTTAGGCTGTGTGTGCCCTCATGTCAGTAGCAGTAGATTACCACAGGGTGTCAGCATGCCCTCATTTCAGCTGATGTATGGCTCACTGAAAATCGCTACTAGGGGGCAGTGCTGCACAGACCATACTGGCCCGCAGAGGGATGGTGTGTGTACCTGTGGTGATGACTGAAGTGGAGTCACTAGTGTGACTCATAGGTTCAGGTGAAACCATGCATGCATATCTACAGCTCCTCATCAGGGCTGTGTGTCTAAATTTGCACGGTATCACTGGTGTTTGTGTATTTTGTGATGGTGATTTCAGGTTGGGTCCAGGTCTTCGTTCCTCTCACTGCTTCTCTGTCTCCGGCTCTAGTTGGATGCAGATAACGAAGCTTTACGAGGTCGTCTGCGAGCTCCACAGGAGAAAATCATGTACACGTTGGTGCCGGTTCCTGACGGCATGGACATATCCTCCATCTTTGAGCTGGACCCTACTACCCTGAGAGGCGGGGACTCCATGGTGCCAAGGTATATTATACAAGTGAACCCACACACCAAACATTCAGTCTTCTCCTGCCATAGATTAACTTAAAGTTAACAGTCACGTACCACAGAGGTAAACTGTGACTTCAGGACATCTAAGGATACAAACAGTGACAATCTTCACTCCTCCTCCTGCAGCCATAGAGTGAGGAAGATGTTGGTTTTTTTATGTTATAAAAACATGCTAATCATCAGCACCATCAATCAATCTATCAATCAATCAATCAGTCTTTATTTATATAGCGCCAATTCATAACAGCGTTATCTCAAGACGCTTTCCATAAAGAGCAGGTCTAGACCAAACTCTTTAATTAAAGAGAGACCCAAAGATTCAGGAATTCAACATGAAGGATTCAAGAACCCCCACATGAGCAGCATCAGAGTACAAACTGAGGCAGCTGAGGTGCGATACTAATGGATCAGACGCAGACAGTGTCAGAAACCCTTGAGGGGAAATGTTTTTCTGGCATTTCTATGGAGGAAATCATACCAGGGATGTTGGGAAATGTGTGTGTGTGTGTGTGTGTGTGTGCGTGTGTGTGTGTGTGTGGGGGGGGTGCATGGAATGACAGATATCTCCACAGTACGCTGTCTAAGCAGACAGACAAGCGTGACGACAACAAATCAAACAGTGGCAGTAAACATGTGACTCAGACAGAGAGTCGAGGGGGGGTTGGAACATTATCAGGATGCAGTATTTGTTTGGTTTTCTAGCTGTGAATGAAGGAACCTTTTTGTTCTGGAAGGTCTGTTGTGTCTCCACTCAGCTGTTTGTCCTGCTCACTTGTTGACTTGACGTTGAAATGACAGCAGGGGAAGACACTGTTAGGAAGAGTGTTTGCTCATACTACTTCATGATTTATGATTGTCTTTGTTCCTGCAGGGTTTAAAAGTGAATTACTTCTGAGGGTTTTCATTGGCTACATGTTTGGCTCCTCTGCAGACGTCCTGTGTGTAGTCCACTCTGTGCGGCTTACAGATAGACTTGTGCTTTTGGTTGGTTTGGATGGTTTCATGCCAGCCAAGGTGGTTGTTGGGCTGAGAGCAGGTGTGGGAGGTGGGCACAAGAGGGGAAAACACTACGTTTCAAAATGCCCTGTAACACACCCGTCATGTGTCTGAGCTAAGGCCTCACACTCAAACACATCATCAGGCAGATAAATGTTTATCAGGAGACCTGCTCTTTTCTTCCAGGTTTGCTGGAAAGGACCTATTCTGAAATCTGTTTGATGTAGCAAATTATTTGACAGCAGTTGTAGAATCAGCTGAGTTAGTCTGAAAATGAAGGAATATTTCATGACTTTACATGGATGAAAGCAGACTGTTTGACTGTACACCTGTTTTGTTCCTTTGTTCTTGTTGTGTGAGAGAGAATGATTAACTCTAAAATACAATAGTTACCCCACCACCACACATCAGATAAAAACAGAAGCTCTTCACCTCATGTCAAAGCCTCCAATGTGTCATATCGTGTGTCGGTGTGTGTCGACATGCTGCAGGCTAGTACTGCTAGCACCTCCTATTCCTACCTGAAATAAGCTGTCCCTCAAACTTCAGCCGTTAATGGCTGGGAGAACTGGTACACACAGACAAGCCTGTTAGCTGTAGGAGGCGTTTGCATATTGCCTGCCAAGAATACAGCTACAGTCTGAGACACACACACACACACACACACACACACACACAGATACAGACACAGACACACACACACAGATACAGACACAGACACACATGTAGCAGGAATGACAGACGAAGTTGGCCCTGACTTTCCTGTGCGTGAAGTTTTAGAGCTGAATGGAGGAGAGCTGGCTCACACTTGTGGAAGTTGGTTACCTCTGAGAATACTTCAGTATTCACTGACTGACCTCTTTATTAGCTGCACCTGTCTAATGCAATGTGCATTTTTGTTGGGGCTGTTTCACAGAGCTGTGGGTTTCTGATCATTCATCATTATTTCAGACCTCAGAAAATGGTGCTGGACTGTTGCACTGTGTTATCACATTCTGCCCCCTCACGTGTGTAAATGGGTTATTCATCATGTTCTAGTTGTAGTACCTCTGTAGTGAATCCAGCAAATCAGTTGGTCAGTGGTGAGTCTGTTTGAACCACTAGGGGGAGACAGACATCATCGTGTCTTGTGGTCTCCAGAAACATGGCCCATCTTGTCAAGACTTGCGGCAGCTGCTGGCTTTAGAGACACAAACAAACGGTCAGATATCTCGTGTGCTTGGCCGATATTTTCCCCCAATGGTGACTCTAGAGGAGAGCTTGGAGTGTGTCTAAATGAAAAGAGTTCATTTAGAGCATGACTGTGGTGCACAGTGGAGGTAGAGGTAGCTGTTTAAATGGACCTCTAAATTCATCTACTGATCAGATCCTCGTAAACTTATAACTGGTGAGATTTCCAAAGCACCAAGGTGACACCTTGTGCTGTAGCTCCATTGATTTATTTTTTATAGACTCAGACAGTTTCCTCTATTTCTTTCAGGAGTTCCTATGTGAGGCTGAGACACTTGTGCACCAACACATGGGTTCACAGCACCAACAACCCCATTGACAAAGAGGAGGAGAAACCTGTGATGTTACGGGTGAGTAACCGTTGGTGAGGCCAAGATGTAAGATTGCTGAGGTTTTTCTGAATAGACTGACTACAAACAATTGGTGTTTTCCAGATTGGAACATCAGCAGTAAAAGAAGACAAGGAAGCTTTTGCCATTGTACCAGTGCCTCCAGCTGAAGTGCGTGATTTAGATTTTGCCAATGATGCAAGTAAAGTGTTAGCATCTATCGCTGGCAAACTTGAAAAGGGCACCATTACACAAAATGAAAGAAGGTATGTGAGCGACTAAATGCTACATTTCTGTGTTGTGTGTGTTGTCTTACTGTGAAGGCTCGTAAATATCTGATGGAAGGAAACTCGGTTGGCACTGGGAGAAAGCGGCCTGAAATGTCTTACTGTTGATGTTCAGGTTTGTGACCAAGCTCCTGGAAGACCTGGTCTTCTTTGTAGTGGACATCCCGAACAGTGGGCAGGACGTTCTGGAGATCATGGTCAACAAGCCCAACAGAGAAAGACAGAAACTCATGAGAGAGCAGAACATCCTGAAGCAGGTCGGTCTTAAACCTCAGACACTGTAAGTGCACTGATTTAAAGTGTATGATTCAGGACATTTTTGGGTATTAAAGGTCTTTGTCTCCATTTCAGATATTCAAACTTCTCCAAGCTCCTTTCACAGACAGTGGTGATGGTCCCATGCTGCGACTGGAGGAGCTGGGAGACCAGCGCCACGCTCCGTTCAGACATATTTGCAGGCTTTGCTACAGAGTCTTACGCCACTCCCAGCAGGATTACAGGAAGAACCAGGTAAGTGGACACAGCAACTCCACTGCAAGCCCTGATTATGGTGTCTGGGGTCTTTTCTTTGCTGTAATCATCCCCCGATTCTTCTCTTTATAGGAATACATAGCCAAACAATTCCGCTTCATGCAGAAGCAGATAGGATATGATGTGCTGGCAGAAGATACAATTACAGCTCTGCTCCATAACAACCGGAAGCTGCTGGAGAAACACATCACAGCTGCAGAGATAGACACATTTGTCACTCTGGTGAGGAAGAACCGGGAGCCCAGGTGAGGCTCACAGGGATTCTGGCACATATCATAACTGGGATAGAAGGAGCGGCTGTTGTCAGTTTGGGTCAGATTTGTTTGTAGAGGCGCTGCTCTGGAATGCAAATCTATGCAAATGTTGAAATGTAGCAGAGCAACATGAGTGAAGGTGCTCGCCTGTGACCGTGGCATTGCAGGTAATTTGCTGATAGTGTGAAGTGCCGTTAATTATATGTGAATCAGGCAGATCCAGATGTTTGGACAAAGGACACCCTCACAGTCTGAACTGTTGTAGTGCTGAGTACTTCCTGTACTTCCTAGCGTACGCCTGTAATATAATCTGTTATTGACGACTCCTATGTCTTATCTCCTCCAATCCCTGAAAAAATGCAAACGATGTGAAGAACTGAATGTATTATAATCCGTACCCAGGTTTCTGGACTACCTGTCAGATCTTTGTGTGTCAATGCACAAGTCCATCCCTGTGACACAGGAGCTCATCTGTAACGCAGTACTGGACCCCTCCAACGCCGACATCCTCATCGAAACCAAGTTAGCTTCTCACTTCTCTGAATTATTATTGAGCGTTGTTGCACAAGTAAAATGAGCAATTAGAAATAATATTTATGCTGTTCACCAGGCTGGTACTGTCGAGGTTTGAGATTGAGACCACGCCAAATGGAGAGAGTCCAGTGGAGGCGGAGGACGAAGAGGAGGTCTGGCTGTTCTGGAAAGACAACTGTAAGGAGATTCGGAGTAAGAGCATCCGGGAGTTAGCCCAGGATGCAAAGGAGGGCCAGAAGGAGGACCAGGATGTGGTCAGCTACTACAGGTGAGCGACCTTTGATTATATGCATTTGAAGACACTGTAGTATAGTGCTGTAGAACCACATCAGAGTGACTTCAATATTAATCTGAAGGGAGTGTTGGTCACAGTGAGGTGACATCCACGACCACGTCTGAATTTCAACATGACGCATCATTTTGAAATGGTGTTCTATGCCTTCATTGGGAAACATTTTGGAACACCACACAGACACAAAGCAATATTCAAGGACAACAGTCCAAAGCATGTGTAAAAAACAAAAACAATGTTTTTTCCTCCCAGGTGCCAGCTGAACCTCTTTGCCCGGATGTGTCTCGACCGTCAGTACCTGGCCATCAACAAGATCTCTGGTCAGCTGGACGTGGATTTGATCCTGCGCTGCATGTCTGATGAGGATCTGCCGTTTGACTTGCGGGCATCTTTCTGTCGCCTTATGTTGCACATGCATGTGGACCGTGACCCTCAGGAGCAGGTCACCCCTGTCAAATATGCCCGCCTTTGGTCTGAGATCCCCTCTAAGATCGCTATAGATGAGTGAGTGTGTCTCATAAATGCTTTGACTTGTTCTAGCATCCCAAAGCCACCACAGCATCTTAGATGTTATTCGGCTCTAATTATCTAGCTACGACAACGATGGAACCACCAGAGATGAGATCAAGGAGCGATTCTGCCTCACCATGGATTTTGTGGAGAACTACTTGAGAGAGGTGGTGTCCCAGAACATTCCCTTCTCTGACAAGGAGAAAAACAAGCTCACCTTTGAGGTAACGCCTCCCTGTGGATGGTACAAACACACGAGAAGTCACATCGGATTCATTTTTCAGTCATGCTTTTGAATCTTCTCGTCCGTAGGTCGTGAACCTGGCAAGGAACCTCATATACTTCGGTTTCTACAACTTCAGCGACCTGCTTCGACTGACGAAGATCTTACTGAATATTTTAGACTGCGTCCATGTCAGCACCATTTACCCCATCAATAAGATGGAAAAGGGAGAGGAGAGCAAAGGTAAACGTCCAGCTCCTTCAGCTCAGCTCGCCTTACTGCACGTCACTGAGGAGTGGTTTGCTCACTATACAAAGGCAGGCCAGAATGTCATAAGTCTCTTCAGCAGGCAATTTCTTTCTTTTGCAGGAACAGGACTGTCTTTATTTCATTAGGAATCTCTTATTTTGGCAGCTATGTAGAGATACAGTACCTGTACCGACACAGTGACAGCTAAATCTTCATAGTTGCGTATTAAAGAGCAAAATGACCAGAACCTCCAGAGCTGTGTGCTACTTTTGGTCTGTCTCCACATGTCCCGTAGCTGGCAGTAACGTGATGAAGTCCATTCACGGAGTCGGGGAGCTGATGACCCAGGTAGTGCTGCGAGGAGGCGGCTTGTTGCCTGCCACACCGACTCATCAGCCAGAAGGAGACGTGGTAAAAACACAGACTGAACCAGAGAGAGAAGACATCATGGTCATGGACACGAAGCTCAAGGTCATTGAGATTCTACAGGTGGGGCTTCAGGAAACAGCTTCCTATGGGATGGTCAACACTTTTATATTTTTTCTTTGTATTGTAATCTGATCATCTTTTCCTTCAGTTCATCCTGAATGTACGGCTTGACTACAGGATCTCCTGCCTGCTCTGTATTTTCAAACGGGAGTTTGATGAGAACAATCCACAAGCAGACAACCAAGCTTCCAGTCAGAACGGTTCCAATAACATCCCCGGTCAGATGCCAGGTATGATGCCACAGCCACTTTAATCGGCCTGGGAAATGAGCCATCGTTAACAATATCAGTTTCACCTGTGCTTTCCCTGCTTCATCCTTATTTACCATTTTGTCACATAAAAATGTTAAAATTGGTTTCTTTGAAATACATTTTCTTTCTTTTTTTTTTAATTACTTCAGGAAATCTTGACTTTGAGAACATTGAGGAGCAGGCCGAGGGTATTTTTGGGGGAAGGTAATCCATAGTTTGCTTGTCTTTCCCAAGCTATTTTGCAGCAAGGTAGAGCTTATGTAACTTGAGTTGCAATGACCCTTTAGTGAGGAGAACACTCCACTGGACCTGGATGACCACGGTGGTCGTACCTTCCTAAGGGTCCTGCTACACCTGACTATGCATGATTACCCTCCCCTCGTGTCTGGAGCGCTTCACCTGCTGTTTAGACATTTCAGCCAGAGACAGGAGGTCCTCATGGCCTTCAAACAGGTAGGCCTCACACCTGTTTAATGCTCAGTTTTGATATCTGACCTGACCCACATCTGGGCTCACAGGCACAAAACTAATAATGAAGAAATGTGTGGAAGTTTGCAAATCTACACTCTTCACCTACACTTAGGTCCAGCTGCTGGTGACCAGCCAGGACGTGGATAACTACAAGCAGATCAAGTCTGATCTGGACCAGCTGCGCTCTATCGTGGAGAAGTCTGAGCTGTGGGTTTATAAGAGGCAAGGAGAAGACGGGATGGACGGAGATGGACCGTCAGAGTCTGACAACAAGAAAAAGGTATGAGAACATGAAACATCTCTTGAAGATGGAAAGTTTTCATTATAGATGTATAGTAATGCTATGAGGCTTAAAGACTTCCTCTCCGCATTGCTGTTTTACAGGGAGACTCGCTGTCTTCAGACAAGAAGACGACAGAAAGCACCAGCAGTTACAACTACAGGGTTGTAAAAGAGGTGTGCTCATCTGTGTTTTAGCTTCGCGATCCCATGTTTGGCATTTGTTGCCTGTAATTAAAACCCTGTCCTGCTGTGTGTGTGTTCAGATCCTGCTGCGTCTCAGCAAGTTGTGTGTCCAGGAGGGAAGCTCGGGGAAGAAGAGTAAGAAGCAGCAACAGAGGCTGCTGAGGAACATGGGCGCTCACAGTGTGGTGCTGGAGCTCCTACAGATCCCCTATGAGAAGGTGCAGCACTGCCACTGAAAATTGTATCACATGCAATACAATTCAGAGGCGCTAAAGCTCTGCAGAGCTTTTTACCCAGTTCCTCATTAATGGAATGTAAATCACAAGGCTCTGCGTTGGCTGCTTTAGGGTGAAGATGTCCGAATGCAGGAGATCATGAAACTGGCTCACGAGTTCCTGCAGAACTTCTGCGCAGGGAACCAGCAGAATCAGGCTCTTCTCCACAAGCACATCAACTTGTTTCTCAACCCCGGGGTGCGCAGTACAGCCATCTCATAGTTCACTTTCCAAAATACTCTTTTCATGATATTCACATGTGAAATCCACACACACCATAATCTACCGTAATTCCTTTGTCTTTGTCCCCTCTTTTTCCAACTGTCTCAGATCCTAGAGGCAGTCACCATGCAGCACATCTTCATGAATAACTTCCAGCTGTGCAGTGAGATCAACGAGCGAGTGGTTCAGCACTTTGTCCACTGTACCGAGACTCATGGACGACATGTCCAATATCTCAAGTTCTTGCAGACCATTGTGAAGGCCGAGAACAAGTTCATCAAGAAGTGTCAGGACATTGTGATGGCTGAGGTCAGTTCTCCCATCTCAATAATAGACCAAAGAGAGGGAGTAATGCTAGTGATTTCCACTGACCATACTAATGGCAATATGAGATTCTAGGGTGGTAACTAACAACTAATTACTCTCTGCTTGGACTCTCCTCCCATTCAGCTTGTGAACTCAGGCGAGGACGTCCTGGTCTTCTACAACGATCGTGCCTCCTTTCAGACCCTAGTCCAGATGATGCGTTCAGAGCGGGACCGCATGGATGAAAACAGCCCTCTAATGTACCACATCCACCTGGTGGAACTGTTGGCTGTCTGCACTGAGGGCAAGAACGTCTACACTGAGATCAAGTGCAACTCCCTGCTTCCACTAGATGATATCGTCCGGGTGGTCACCCATGAAGACTGTATCCCTGAGGTATGAACTCTGCACTTGTTTCCCTTTTTTTCAGCTGGAATGTGTCTTATCTAGTATTCAGTCTTTGTACACTGAAACAAACTGATAATAATTAATGTCAGTGTGTGTGAGTGAGAGAGATTCCGATCTTTTATGTGGTACAGTACTATTCAACAGTGAACCATGGTGTTTGTTCTTCCCGAGTAAAACTTGATCAAACAGGAAAGTACCCAAAATATATAAAAAACACAAAACCTGTGACACCAGCTGAATATTGTACATCCACACCACAGCGTACCTGTTTACATAGAAGTCAAAGGGCGAATCCTCATCAGACACCTCACAGAAACAGGCCACATTTTCATCAAGAAATATTGATAAGTGCACTGTTCTGGAGTGCAGCTAGTCATCTCGTATCATAAAGTGTGGTGTACGGCTTCCAGACCATTACAGATTCACTCTTGTCAACTCAGAACCACAACAAATGCTTCAAGTTGCATTTTTTGGTCAAAGATGATACTTGGTACACTCTGTACTCTGTTTGGCAATGAAATTGATGGTTGTCTTGTGATGGCAGATGTCTCCTGTCCCTCTACACGTCAACATTATTAGAAAACAGAAACCACAAGGCCACAGGAACTAGTCACATGGATTCTGTAGAGAGCAAAGTTTCAGTCTCCTGTAGTGGACTCTCCAGGCAGACCAAAGGCTAAGAAGAGCATGAATGTGCAGCCAAATGCCTACATGTGCTTGTCTTCCTTCATGCTGTTGATTTAGCATGGATCAAAGTTACTGAGAGCACTTCCACCTGTTACCTTTAGGACCCCTGTGATGCTGTAAACACAGGGTGTCTTAACCTTGTTGTAAAACTGTGTCAGTAAACCTGTTTATCAAACACACACAAAAAAGCCTAGATGGCGGTGAAGATAAACAGACACATGGATTTGTTCATAGGGTATTGTGTGCAGATTAATAACATACCTGATATGTTCTGATCCATTAAAGTTACAGATGTTCACAAACAGACCAAACTCCTCTGTGGACGTCAGTTTCTGAGCTACAAAGGCCACAAAGTGTCCTGAACAGAAGAGCTGAGGCTGTTTTCAGCCTTTGGTCTGTGATGTCGGACTGAAGCAGGTGATGATGACCTGCAGCTCAGAGGAGCGAGGAGTCCGATGTCAGTGACGGGACTAAATGGGGAATAAAACAGGTTTTGACCACGGAGGTTGTTGAACTTTGAGGCAGAAAGGTGCTTCTGCCTGTCAGACATGATAAAAGACAAATAAATGAGGCCTTGTTTAAACTAGCAGACAAGGCTGAATGTAAAGAGTCATGTAAAGAATGACACAGGACGTGCACCTCTCAATTCTGTGATGTCCCATTTGTTGTCTGGCCCTGTGTCAGGTGTGTATGTGTACAGACCAGTGGGCTCAGGGAGATATTTTGTGTCCGTGGATCTCCAGTCCATCCTGACAAATGGGCCTTTATTAAGTTTGTTTGTTTGGATCCTAACAGGTGAAGATAGCCTACATCAACTTTCTGAACCACTGCTATGTCGACACTGAGGTGGAGATGAAGGAGATTTATACGTCCAACCACATGTGGAAGCTCTTCGAGAACTTCCTGGTGGACATCTGCAGGGTAAGCTGCACTGTGTCTGACATCTCAGAGTGGTTGTTATCAGACAGTGTCGTCAGCTGCTTCACATTATGTCATGGCTTTGTCTGATCATGCCAACACAGCATGCAGTGAGCATATGTTACCTGTTGCCCACATACAGGAAGTGTGATCCAGTGGCTGTGCGTCATGCTAACATCTTTTCTGTCCTTGTCTAGGTGTGCAACAACACCAGTGACAGGAAGCATGCGGATACCACACTGGAGCGTTATGTAACCGAGACGGTCATGAGCATTGTCACGTGTTTCTTTAGCTCTCCGTTCTCTGACCAGAGCACCAGCCTGCAGGTAATCTGGATTGTGGACGACAGCATCTGAAACATGTATTACAGGCTGTGTTGCACTTGACACTTAAAGTTTAAACAAATCATGAAAATGTTCCGATTGAGTGTTTTGCAGAACCCTGCTCACATATAGTGTGTGTGTGTATGTACACATCTGCTGTATATATAAATATATATATACATATATGTATATTTGTGTTCTATACGATCTGATTCGTTCTTCTGCATAGATGGCGTGCCGTGTGTATGTAAGTACACACACACACACTCTCACTCTGTTGTTCCCAGATATGTGGGTGTGGTGCACGAGGTTTTCCTGGAACACCGTACTCGTGGTCACTCCTGCCGCCCACTTCTTCCCCAGTAAACCATGACCAGTAGCCTCATAGACTGCAGAGCCCTCGTTCAGTAACCGTGTGCTGTGGTGTTACGTCCAGATGCCCACTTGACACCCCGTTTCCCTGTCATGTGGAGTTGTTTTGGTCCAATTTGGTGCCAGTGGAAATAGCTGGTTGGTTTTTGTAAGCTTTTGCACATTGTGACAAGTGTGCATGCTGAGGTTTACCACTATGACATCACAACCCTCTTTCTCTTGCAACAGGCCGCCATTTTTGGAAAGATAACTGAGGTATTTATTGTCCTCTAAGGCTGTATGCAGCTCATAGATTGCTCTTTGGCCGTGGTGGTAGAAATGAGTGGTTGGTGTGACGTGTTGGGACTGACCTGCTGGACCTAAAGCTGTAGACACGTCGGCCATCAGTGTTTTAGCCCCCCACACTGACATGTGTAGCACATATTCGGCCAGGACTTCCACCTAGTCACTATGGAACACCATAGTTGGTGATTAAATTCTCTCTCACGGTGGTTCTCCTCTGTCTGTCCTTTACAGTCTGTGTTTTCCTTTTGTTCTTTCCTCTCTCTCAGTACGTCTTCCTCATCATTTGCTCTCTCTGTCTTCCAGACTCGTCAGCCAGTATTCGTTCAGCTGCTTCAGGGAGTGTTCAGGGTGTACCACTGTAATTGGCTGAACCCTGTTCAGAAGGCCTCGGTGGAGGCTTGCATTAAAGTGCTTTCAGACGTTGGTAAGTAACTGGGCGGCCACCAGGCACCAAGAGGGCCATAGTGACACATAATTCAAGCACTGAACGTCTCCATTCTTCCCTCTGGCCAGCTAAGAGCAGAGCCATTGCCATCCCAGTGGACCTGGACAGTCAGGTGAACAACTTGTTTGTCAAGTCCAATAATGTTGTGCAGAAGAGCATCCTGAGCTGGAGATTATCTGCTAAGAACACTTCCAGACGAGACTCGGGCCTGGCCACGTCCAAAGACTACAGAAACATCATAGAGAGGCTACAGGTGGGGAACCACACACACTCTCCTTTCCTGCAGAATTCACTGGGATTCACTGAGGTCTCCTCTCTCTTCATGTAATAATTAAGCAGACAGTGTAACAGTGAGGAAGGCAGTTGGAGGGCAAAAACCAAAACGCAAACAAGTCATGACACTTGGGGCGCCTTCATAGCTGAATGCTTACAGCACATGTCGCGTGGTTGCAGCACTCACCGGCTCGATTCAAGCAGGCAGACTCGTCTTTGCCCCCTGTCTGTCCTCCATTTCCTGTCTGCCTCTTCACTGTGTCTGTCTGATACACAACCTTAGAAATAATAATCCACTGGTTGAAAAGCAGCTGTTAATTAAAATGTTCCTGGAGATGTACTTTTTCCTGTCCTTGTATCAGGCGGTCAGCTGTGTATGTGCATTAGTGACTTATCTGAGGGGAAAGTGGTACAGGACATGGATTTCTGTCAGGAGTGCTACGCTGATCATTAGAAAGGAGCTCCAATTGGAATAAATAAGGTGTAAGTACTTTAAACCAGCAGCTACTCAGCATGCACAGGCTCCTGCTGTTAGTTGAGTCAGTGCTGATGACACACATGACCAACAGTCTTCTGTTTCTACTAATACTGTCCCTTTAGAAGGAATACAATTATTTCTGTGTGTGGAATAATGCTCGTGCAGAGTCTGACATGAAGGTAGAGAAAATATCAAATCAAAGATGCTGTTTGAAACATTTTTGTGAACAATTCACTCAGAAAAACTCGAAGCCAACACAAAGCCACACTGAGCCCGTTTACATGACCATCAAAATCCAATAACTGGGAGTAATCAGATAATTGTAATAATTGGATCTGATGCGTTTACATGCACTTCAGAAATGCGATAATTGAAAAACCCTGGTTCACATGTTTCAGTCCATTTATCGGATTTCTTTCGGAGTACTACGTACGTAGTGACGTTCCGCTGACTGCTGTGAAAACCAGATATAACACCAGTATGTTTTCTACTGTCGCAAGGCCTTTTGTAGTCTTTGTTCAACTGATCGGCTCCACACTTTTCCTTGTGCAGACAGTTGATTGTTGGTTCTTGTAATTTTTAAGTCTTTTGATTTGTGGTCATATGGGTACCAGTTAGTACTGCTGAGGTTTCCGTACCATGGCAGAACACTCTGACTTTACATCTGCCTGTGATTTGTATCCATATGAAAACATGGTGTGTGTGAGAGCACCATGGGCCTATCAAGATGTCATTAATAGTTGGTCATATGCCAATAGTTACGTGGTTCTTTCGGATAATGTAAGCTTACAAAATACTGTAGAAGTGGCTCCTGGTCACGTCTCAGGAAAACCAAGTGTTTTCAGTCAAGAGCCTCGCTGTTCCACCCTGTTTTCTCCAGTGTGAAAAATCTCTGACCTGTTGGTCCACTTCAGCTCTCTTTACTCAGGAAACTGGTGTCAGATTAAACTGTTCACACTCCTGCTCTGAACAGGAGCGGTGTTTGGGGTCATTAACCAACCCTTTCCCAGATTGAGACGACCTGTCCATGTTCTGACCTGTGTTTAGAGGATATTTCTCAGAATGTGTGCACTGTATCTCATATGCTCTTTCACCTCCTTTTGTTCTGCGGCTCAGCAGACAGCCCACACAGTACTGCCATCTGCACCACACCAGCAGGCTGAGTGTGCATAGGGCTGGAAATGTCCCCCTCGGGCACTCTGGCATTCATTCATACAGCAGTCTGGCAGATGCACTATATGGACAACAGTATTCGGTCGTCTGCCTTTACACGCACGTGAACTTTAATGACATCCCATTCTTAATCTGTAGGGTTTAATGTGGAGTTGGCCCACCCTTTGCAGCTATAACAGCCTCAGCTCTTCTGGGAAGGCTTTCCACAAGGTTTAGGAGTGTGTTTATGGGAATCATTCTTCCAGAAGCACATTTGTGAGGTCAGGCACTGATGCTGGACGAGAAGGCCTGGCTCTCAGTCTCCGCTCTAATTCATCCCAAAGGTGTTCTATCGGGTTGAGGTCAGGACTCTATGCAGGCCAGTCAAGTTCCTCCACACCAAACTCGCTCATCCATGTCTTTATGGACCTTGCTTTGCGCACTGGTGCACAGTCATGTTGGAACAGGAAGGGGCCATCCCCAAACTGTTACCACAAAGTTGGGAGCATGAAAATGTCAAAAATCTCTTGGTATGCTGAAGCATCAACAGTCCCTTTCACTGGAACTAAGGGGCCAAGCCCAACCCCTGAAAAACAACCCACACCATAATCCCCCCTCCACCAAACTTTACACTTGGCACAATGCAGTCAGGCAAGTACCTTTTCTCCTGGCAACCGCCAAACCCAGACTCGTCCATCGGATTGCAGACAGAGAACATCTCCACTGCTCTAGAGTCCAGTGGCGGCTGCTTTACACCACTGCATCCGACGCTTTGCATTGCACTTGGTGATGTAAGGCTTGGATGCAGCTGCTCGGCCATGGAAACTCATTCCATGAAGCTCTCTACGCACTGTTCTTGAGCTAATCTGAAGGCCACATGAAGTTTGGAGGTCTGTAGCTATTGACTCTGCAGAAAGTTGGCAATTTCTGCGCACTGTGCGCCCCAGCATCGGCTGACCCCGCTCTGTGATTTTTTTACGTGGCCTTGACTCAAACACATATGGCAAGGGGTCTGATTGAAACACCTGAATTTGATAATTAACAGGTGTGGCCAAATACTTTTGTCCTTATAGTGTATTTAGAGACTTACAGCAGCTGGATCTCTGAGGTCAGATAACTGATGTGTGTACACAAGATATTTAGAGATATTCAGAGGCTGGAGTGTTGTAGGAGGAGAACAGTCTGGCTAAAGTAAATCTCTCAGTCATTCAATAAAGTCTCAGAAATGTTAGCTACTGTGAGTATCTACTACATTTAGAGTAGTACCTCGGTGACGTATGAACATACAGTGGGGCAAAAAAGTATTTAGTCAGCCACCAATTGTGCAAGTTCTCCCACTTAAAAAGATGAGAGAGGCCTGTAATTTTCATCATAGGTATACCTCAACTATGAGAGAGAAAATGAGAAAAAAAAATCCAGAAAATCACATTGTCTGATTTTTAAAGAATTTATTTGCAAATTATGGTGGAAAATAAGTATTTGGTCAATAACAAAAGTTCATCTCAATACTTTGTTATATACCCATTGTTGGCAATGACCGAGGTCAAACGTTTTCTGCAAGTCTTCACAAGGTTTTCACACACTGTTGCTGGTATTTTAGCCCATTCCTCCATGCAGATCTCCTCTAGAGCAGTGATGTTTTGGGGCTGTCACTGGGCAACATGGACTTTCAACTCCCTCCAAAGATTTTCTATGGGGTTGAGATCTCCTTGAGCCACTCCTTTGTTGCCCGGGCGGTGTGTTTGGGATCATTGTCATGCTGAAAGACCCAGCCACGTTTCATCTTCAATGCCCTTGCTGATGGAAGGAGGTTTTCACTCAAAATCTCACGATATATGGCCCCATTCATTCTTTCCTTTACACGGATCAGTCATCCTGGTCCCTTTACAGAAAAACAGCCCCAAAGCATGATGTTTCCACCCCCATGCTTCACAGTAGGTATGGTGTTCTTTGGATGCAACTCAGCATTCTTTCTCCTCCAAACACGACAAGTTGAGTTTTTACCAAAAAGTTCTATTTTGGTTTCATCTGACCATATGACATTCTCCCAATCCTCTTCTGGATCATCCAAATGCTCTCTAGCAAACTTCAGACGGGCCTGGACATGTACTGGCTTAAGCAGGGGGACACGTCTGGCACTGCAGGATTTGAGTCCCTGGCGGCGTAGTGTGTTACTGATGGTAGCCTTTGTTACTTTGGTCCCAGCTCTCTGCAGGTCATTCACTAGGTCCCCCCGTGTGGTTCTGGGACTTTTGCTCACCGTTCTTGTGATCATTTTGACCCCACGGGGTGAGATCTTGCGTGGAGCTCCAGATCGAGGGAGATTATCAGTGGTCTTGTATGTCTTCCATTTTCTAATAATTACTCCCACAGTTGATTTCTTCACACCAAGCTGCTTACCTATTGCAGATTCAGTCTTCCCAGCCTGGTGCAGGTCTACAATTTTGTTTCTGGTGTCCTTTGACAGCTCTTTGGTCTTGGCCATAGTGGAGTTTGGAGTGTGACTGTTTGAGGTTGTGGACAGGTGTCTTTTATACTGATAACGAGTTCAAACAGGTGCCATTAATACAGGTAACGAGTGGAGGACAGAGGAGCCTCTTAAAGAAGAAGTTACAGGTCTGTGAGAGCCAGAAATCTTGCTTGTTTGTAGGTGACCAAATACTTATTTTACCGAGGAATTTACCAATTAATTCATTAAAAATCCTACAATGTGATTTCCTGGATTCTTTCCCCCCATTCTGTCTCTCATAGTTGAAGTGTACCTATGATGAAAATTACAGGCCTCTCTCATCTTTTTAAGTGGGAGAACTTGCACAATTGGTGGCTGACTAAATACTTTTTTGCCCCACTGTATGTGATTGGACATGTCCTAAATGTTACAGCAGAAAAAAGGCATTTTTTTTGTCTTGATTCCTTAATAACTGATACAAGTGTTTCCCCTACTATTATATTAGGGGGGCGCTCCGCCTCCCCCAACGGCACCCCCAGCCCCCCCTTCATTTTATTTAATTTTATTTTCTTTATAGTGCCAGATCACAACAGAAGTCATTTAGGGTTACCTTTCCTATAGAACAGGCCTATACCTTGTTCTGTTATTAAACAAACTAAATAGCCTTATGTTATTTATCTTATTTACATGACGGCACGTCATTTCTGTCTGCACGGCTGAGTTCTGCACACACACACACACACAGGTGAGCACCCTCCCACCAGCGGGCAGAGATCGTGCATCGGAAAATATGTCGTGTCAACCACCTAAAAAGCAGACAAAAATATCTGCGTTTTTTAAACGCTCGCAGGCGGGTGAAGATGGCAACACTCGCTCTCCTGCGAGTAGCAGCCGGAGTAGCTCTCGTGCTCCAGGTCCAAGTACAGAAAATAGCCCAAGTGCTACCCCCCGCCCCCCCAAAGCTGTAAACCTAGGGGAAACACTGGATACTATTCATGTTTTAGTTATTATCCACTATATTTCTGATGTCATGAGAAGTTAACTTACATTTCAGATAAATCATCCACGACTTATTTGTGTGGCTTAGTTAGTCGTGTCAACATGAAGACGACATCCTCTGAACCTTTGTGGTAAAGTCACAGTCTGTGGTCAGTCTAAGCGCTGGTCGGATGTCTCTGTCCTCTGTAGGACATAGTGTCGGCACTGGAGGACCGTCTCAGGCCGCTGGTCCAGGCCGAGCTCTCTGTGCTGGTGGACGTCCTGCATCGTCCAGAGCTGCTCTTTCCTGAGAACACCGAAGCTCGCAAGAAATGTGAAAGTGGAGGATTCATATCAAAGTAAGTGTAGATGTCCACCACTGAGGTGTCTCTGTTAACGCAGGACATTTACACTTTGAATTCACTGGTTTATACACTGTGTGAATGAGCACCTTCAGATGTACAACGTCCTTTGTGTTGTTTCTCCTACTTTGTGGTCAGACAGACAGAGTGACAGAAAGAGGGAGAAATGCACAGAGGGGGAGAGAGACAGGAGAGAGAGATGCACAGAAGGGGAGAGAGACAGAGGGAGAGAGAGACGAATAGAGGGGGAGAGAGACAGAAGGAGAGAGAGACAAATAGAGGGGGAGAGAGAGACAGAAGGAGAGAGAGACAAATAGAGGGAGAGAGAGACAGAAGGAGAGAGAGACAAATAGAGGGGGAGAGAGAGACAGAAGGATAGAGAAGGACCGAGCGAGAAAGTGACAGAAGGAGTGACGGACAGAGGAAGAGAGAGGGAGATGCATACAGGGGGAGAGAGAGAGAGATAGAGAGAGAGACTGACAGAGGGGAGAGGGTGAGGCTGGTTACCCTTCACTGAGCAGGTTCTGTAGATCGTATGCTAACAGGTTAAATAGGATCATCTGTAGTTCTGTGGATAATCTGGCCCCCGGTGGAGTTCTGCTCTGCCAGTGTAAAGTGGGATGGGGCCGAGGTGGAAGCGTGAACTGAGACGCTGAACTGGGGCAGCCAGTGCCTAGATTGGTGTTGGGTTTGGTTTGTTCTGTTTAGCTTAGGGTTAGCCTTTTCAAACATTTTGTCATTTTGACACGGTTTTGATGCTGCTGTGCCTGAAATGAGCTCTGATTGGATTACAAAGAACTTGGTGGGAAACAGGGAGCCATTACTGTTGCAGGGATTGTCCTACTGTACCACCACTACCAGTACAACTACTAATGCTACTACTACTACTACTACTACCACTGCTGCACCACAGTGTGTGTGCTCAATGGATGCTGTCAGGCCTTCGTCCTCCATTTGTGTTGTTTTGGGCTATAAGAAGAAAAGTGGATGATGGGAATGTAATATGATGTGACTGTCACAGGAGTCGAGTTATGCCCCTGTGTTTCTCTGTTCTGTCCTGAGCAGACTGATCAAACACACCAAGCAGCTACTGGAGGAGAATGAGGAGCGGCTGTGCATCAAAGTGCTGCAGACACTGAGGGAAATGATGACTAAAGACCGGGGCTATGGGGAGAAGGTACGTACCCTCTGCTGTTCTGTTTCTCATCATCTCTTCTGCTGGAAGCTCAGCATTGACCCACACGTGAGATAAATAAAACTGACATCTCAGTGCCCCCGTCCCACAGCACCAGACTCATTGGGAGACCAGAAAACAGTGGTAAAGATGCTGAGCTCTGCTCTGTCACCTCAGACTGGAAACATCCAAACACATGTCATCAAGTCTGTTATTTGAACTGATTCCAGCCCAGACGCTTTCTGAATCCTCTTTGCCACGTCTAGTTGTATGTTTGGCACTCACTGGTACATATTGAATGAAAAATAAACTCCCCCATCGCTTTTTCCCCAAAGTAACACAGGAAATCCAAATGATTGAAGGAACAGATGGCAGCGTTATTAACACTATTAACAACATGCATGCTTTGACTCTGTCACTGGACGCCTCATGCGTTTATTGCCTTTTATTTATTTGATCTTCTTTTACTATTTATACTTAAATTGTTAGGCATTCATTGCAAACACATTGAATCTTGAATGGTTACCAATGACCTCTGCTTCACCTCGGGCAGCTTGTTTCAGCAGCAGCAGGACTTCACAGGCCACCCACAGCTGGACTTTAGACTCTGATACATTAACGTAGAGGCACTGTAGCCTTTAATGCAGAGACTGGCAGTGTGTTTTAAAAGTATTTGAGCAGCAGGGACACCATGGAGAATGCTTGCATGAGCAAGCCCCTCCTCTTTTTCTGTCATGCATGCCACAGACAAAGACACACAAACATTGAAACCAAAATCAGTGTTTTTAACCTCAATGGATGCACTAAAAATGGTAAATGGTCTGTATTTGTATAGCGCCTTTCTAGTCATTTCAACTACTCAAAGCGCTTTTACATCACATCCTCATTCACCCATTCACACATCATTCATTCAGGAGGGATCTAAGTTGGAGGAGACTATTCTTTCTTTCACACACGTTCACACACTGAAGCTGCTTCAGGAGCAAGTTGGGGTTCAGTGTCTTGCCCAAGGACACTTGGACATGTTGACCCATAGGAGCTGGGGATCGAACCCCCGACCTTCTGATTGAGGGACGACCCACTCTACCACTGAGCCACAGCTGCCCCGTAAATACATTTTTCTAATTAATCACAGAGCATATGTCAATGAACTAAGTGCTTTTCAATCAATATGAGAATAGACCAGCGGTCTCGTTACAATCTAACCCAGAATCTACAATAATCATCTTATCCATCACATGGTTCAGGCAGCCCCAAGGCTTTCTGGATCATTCTGTCTGTCTGTTATTATGGGGAGGGGGGGGACACCTCAAGGTGGGAAACACCTCAAGGTGGGAAACACTACAACCATTCATTTCAATCTTTTTCTATAAAGTCGGTGTCAAACAAGCTTGTTTGTGATTCTCACCACCCCATGGTCTATGATTCTACAATGATCCCTCACTGAATTCATGTAGCTTTAGCATGCTGTCCTCCACTGTTGCCACAAACGTGACATGCAGCGTGTTTGTTTGTTTGTGACGGAGCTTTAACTCACTATGACTCACTGCTAACTAACTCTGTGCCCCTGTACTTTCTCTCTTGCAGCTGATTGCCTTTGATGATGAAATGGATGTGGCTGAGGTTGATCATTTTACTTACTATTGCCATGTACATTTGGTTTGTGTCTCACTAACAACGTAGACATGCTTGTGCTGCAGGTAGACATCTTGTAGTGTCATCAGTGTCGGCTGTTGGCAGCTTAGTCCGTCCCTCCCTGTTTGTGACCCCCCCGTCTCCATGTGATCTGTAGCACTCTGCTAACATGTCCGGCTCACATTCAGCAACATGACTGTGTGTTGTGTCTGTGTGTGCTCATGTCCACACTTACTGTGCTGGAGAGCGCTCTTAAAGAAATACTAGTTAATTTTAACAGCTTCATCTCAAAGTCTGTCCTGGGACAGCAGCCAACACCGCTCTTCACAAACTGTGAGACCTTAAGGCCTCGAGTGTCTTTGGAGGGAAAGAGACAGATGTTGCTTTTCTTTTTTTTCATCCAACACTGTCACATATTTTGCATACCCACATGATGATGATGATGATGATGATGATGATGATGTTGTTAAATTATGTTATTATTTTTCAATTCAGTGAGCTGTAAAATTCTGAACACTGAATCTTTTTGTATTCTTTTCTGTTTGTTTTTTTTAGTAAAAGTTATCAGTTTTACCCACCATGTGCAAGTTTTACCTTGGATAGAGTTACGGTACTCGTTTGATTGCCTGAATGACTCCGTGTCCCTTATAAAATCAGCTCTCCCTCACATTAATCTGGAGTCTGTCTTACATTTGGTTCTGGTCACCTTGCCATTGCTTTGCTCCTTAAACCCTTTCTTTATTGTAAAGCACTCACCGCGTTACACCATCAATCCTACTTTATAGTCGGCTGAGTTCTTTTCTGCAGCTTTCAGATGATCATCAGCAGGTGGAGCTGACGTGTAGGCTCTATTTAGTTTGACAACACAGTCACAAGTCAAGGTCCGCTTACTAGCTTTTTTTCCCCCAACGGTGCAGGGGGTAACATCTCAGCAGCTACTGAGCTCATGTGTCAGGACATCATCTCCATGACAGCTGAGTAGACTCAGACTCTGTCCATTAACAGTATAAAGTGGTTGAAAGCTCTGGAGCTTTCAAAGCTAGTGAGTGGACCTTGTGTTAGGATAATTTTACGAGCTTCATTCCTTCATTGTTTGCAGCCTTCCTGGCAGTTTCTGTTGAAATGTGCTGAAACTATGAGTGAGAGACGAGTCACTAAATCAAGAGTGTGCCGAGTGCTGAGAAGTGAA
This sequence comes from Pempheris klunzingeri, assembly GCF_042242105.1. Lineage (NCBI taxonomy): Eukaryota > Metazoa > Chordata > Actinopteri > Acropomatiformes > Pempheridae > Pempheris > Pempheris klunzingeri. Next base: position 31,238,198 of record NC_092013.1, read on the forward strand.
CAATGGAGAAATGGAGAAATTGTCCAAAAGGGTCTTTCCAGAATGGACAGGAAGCAGCGAGCTCAGTTTCTCTGTTGTGTCTCTGTGTTTTCCCTCCTTCCCTCCCTCCTTAGACACGCTGCTTGGTGCTGTAGCAGTGGAAATCCCCAGCTTCCACAAAAACAGCACTGTTCTCAGAGAGCAGCACTTTGTTCCTTCAGCTCCTCCCAAATGCATCTGAAGAATGTACACATACTCCCTCACCCCCGCAGCATGTGCTGCATGTCACTCATCCAGGCACACGCTCGTACCAGCAGCAGCATACATTCAGGTAGAAGACGTGCTGGTCGAAAGCCTCCTCAACAGCAGCAAAGATAAGCGGCCATGATAGGTGTTATGTAACCCAGAGTTTATCCTTAGACCCACAGTGACACCCAAACTCAGAGATCTGGTGGAATGAGAGCAGCTTTCAGCTCCACTGCTGGCAGACCGACCCCGTCACACTGCTACTTGGTGTGTGTGTGTGTGTCCTTATATTACAGACTTAATGGGGTCAGGGTTAGGTTAGTGTTTTTTAGTTACAGTATACATCGTGTCTATGGGAAGTCCCCACAAAGGTGTGTGTGTGTGTGTGTGTGTGTGTGTGTGTGTGTGTGTGTGTGTGTGTGTGGTGAGAGAGCAGGATGAAGTGGAGTGACAGATCACCCATTAGCAGAGGTTATCTCACTCTTCCAGAAATAGAAACATGATAAAATGTGAGCTGGGGGAAAACGGGACATGAGCAGGCCGCCCCCCTCTTTGTCAGGCCTGATCATATGGATTCCTGCAAGTGTTTGTTTCCTTCACACACACATGAACGTCTCTGTTTGTGACTTGGTGGGGGGTAAAAGGGCTCATTCTGGTAATACAGTTTGCTGAGGATGCTGCTGAGCTTGTAACTGCTGTAGTAACCGTTCTATAAGTTATATACTCATATGCGTGTGTGTGTGTTTCCTGAGTGATTTGTGTTTATTCCAGCCCTGATCGTATCCTCTTTATCAAGACCAATTCCTATTTGTTTAGTTGGAGAGTACTGTGTTATTGTTTCCTCTTTTGCCTTTGTATGTTCCTGACCTCAATGACACTTTCACAATTCTTATGGTTTTGGCCATTTCAGTTTCACTTTCCAGCCATGCTGTTTTTGTCTGCTCTTCTGCCGCTTTGCCAGTGTGTAACATATCCGGCTGCCACTCCCATCACTCCCTGTGCCAGAGCTCAGGAAGACTCTGCTTGTCCTGGTTTATCCTCCTGCCTGCTGCGGGGGTGAAGTCAGGAGACTTTGGGCCGTAGTTTAGTACTTGGTCAACAGGGGGGGCTGCAGACATTCCTCATCAGCACACATCACTGTCCCAGTTTCCTTAACTTAATGCTGCTGGGCTGTTGGGCTCCAGCCAGCTCCCAGGAAGCTGTTACATAAGAGCCAGCAAATTTTCTGTCTCTTTTTCTCCATTTTCCTGGAATTTTAAACTCTCCACTGATGTGCGACCTTCAGTGGTAATTGGTAATAAGGGTGCAGCAGGGATAATAGGGAGGCAGGAGACAGCAGCAGGGGAGACGGTGGGTGGGGGGGTGCATGGAAAAGCTGGGGATTTACTTTGGGAGCTGGGTGTGCATGTCCGCCAAAATAACACTTGTTAATTATGTGAGGTGTGCCACTGTTACAGGCCAGGTTTTTGTCAGCAGAGGGACAGAAACCGTTTCTGTCACTATGAACAGACGCTTGGCTTCATGCCGTGGGCAGGGAGCTGTGCTCTGCATTCAGGCCCTTAGTCATGTTGTTGTAGCAGCCCCCTTGAAAGGTGCAACAGCACTGGAGGGATATCTAGGGTATTTTCCTGGTCAGTGTGATCATGTGATCATCATATGGCCTTTATTGTCTCTGTGTTCGCCAGCGTCCAGAACCTCACTGTGGTGTTTGTCTGGCATCGCCTTCATGGAGATTTTATCACACGTTCTGGGACGCACAACCAGTGAAAGCAATGCAGACAGTTATGGGTCCAAGCTGTCCAGCTGATGCATCTTTTTCCACGCCAAAACTAAAGGCGAGCGCGTGACGCAGGTGGTACCAGAGCGGATGAGCTGAGATCGTTATCGTGTACCACGAGCCAGCACAGCAGTTATGTTTCAGACAGAATTAGAGGCCGTTAGTGATGGATGTTGAGTACAGCTTGATGTGTGATGCATCATCTTTTTTTTTCTGTGGAAATCCAAGTGTTGACGTAAAGGGGGCTTGTTGTTGGGAAATTCCTGCCCAGTTGCACTATTAATCAGCCTAAACCACAGTGACCGGGTTACAGAAGGAGCTGTATGCCCATGTTAGGTTACATGTTTGCTTTTCAGCTTCTCACATTCGCTGTGTGTGTGTGTGTGTGTGTGTGTGTGTGTGTGTGTGTGTGTGTGTGCACGTACATTTTTTTCCCCGTAAATGTTGTCAGTTAAATGAGTTGTTTACTTTTATTGAACAACTGGACTGTGAACGCCTCGCTGCTCTATAGGCTACTATCAAATTTGATTTTATTCTGTTCATTTTAAATTGTTGTCATGATTTGAGGGACTTAGTTATTGTGCCAAGAAACTGTTGAGTTCTTTTATTTATGCTTCAATATTTGGTTGTGAATTAAAATGTTCTAATATTATTTAATGTGGTTTATTTTACCCAGAAGACAAGAATCCACAAATATGAAATCAATATTAAATATTATTATTGGTAACTGTACTTATAATCAGAGTTTGGGGGGAAAGTGGCTTTTGGCTCGAAGGGAAAGATTTTTTTAAATGTGTACCACTGTTGAGTCACTGTTATGACAAACTTACCAGTGAAAATGTGTCGGTGGTTAAACTGAACTGTGTGGTGCCACCAGATCAAAAATCAGCTGGGTTACAAATAATTCTCTGACGGCCTTTATAGCGACCATTATGCACGTTCAGATGAACGTATGTGCTGCTACTCAGATGAGTGTGCAGGCTTTTGTTTTCATGTAGGGGAACAGCAGCAGCAGCAGCAGCAGCACTGTGCAGCAGGTGGTTAAAAGTGAACCACAGCACACTAAACACACCACAGTGCAGCAGCGTAGCCAGAGATCTCTGGAGTGGTGAACACACAGGTTAATGCTGCGTGTCATCCCCGTGTGCCAGCACACCAGCTCCATCATCAGCAGGTTCTCAGAGAGGAACTTGCGTCTTTGTCTGCTTCCTCCCTGCCCCCTGGCTCACACATTGTGATGTGCAGTGCATGTGACGAGTGATCGTAGTCAACGCTAGATGCTTGATAAGTAGCAGCCTTTACGGTTAGCTAGAGATTTTAGGGAAACAGAAGGAACATTAACTAATTCAACATCTTCAAACTTTGACTAACATCATCCTTTTATTTCCAATCAGCTGGCACCTCCACCCGAGCCTGAAGTCCCTGCCGAGGTGTGTTTAAGACCCACATGAGTGTGGGTGATATGGGTCACTGCTGTCATATTTCTTTACCAACTCAAACCCTGAACCCTTGTGTCCAGTCTTAAACATCTCTTCATCCAAGTGGATAAGAGTCACGACCCATCCCCATGTTCCAATTCATCTTCTGAGGCGGCCCCCAAACACCCCTCCCCCCGCCACCCCCCCTCGTAATTATGCTACATGTTGGTCCTTGTTTGTGCATGGCCTCCCACCGGTCCCCTCCCTCATGCTTTTCCTTCGTCTTTCCTTCCACCTCTAGGTTTCTGTGCAAAGTCCAACTTCCTGACCTGCTTTTAGTAGGGGGTGGGGGGTTAAGTCATGGGTGAGGTGTTTTTCCATGCCAGATTGGTGCTTACAGTGTGTGTCAGTAGCTCACGGCTACATTATGTAACCCAGACCAAGCTTTTTTTTTCTTTCCTCATGGCTAGTGTCTCCCACTCCGGCAGCCCTATCGTTCTCTTATATAAAACATTTGCCACTGACTGTAAAGTAATGATGGAGGCACTACATGCCAAAGACTACAGTGTTTGGAAATGTTTTAAGTTTCCCACACTGGACAGTCAAGAGTGAGTTTTTTTTAAGATGAAGAGATTGACAGTAAAGGTGAGATCATTGAAATAAGATTTAAACTTGAGATGTTTTCAGAATACTGAACTCTCTGCATCTTTTAGGATGAATATCAGTCCTTCCTTGCATGAAGCCTTGCATGACTTCACATCTCCCCTGACACAACCACTTCCCTCTTACTAATGATCTATTTTGCACCCAATTTGCTGCATGCTAGAAAAGTAACTAATTTGCACTGTATTAACACCATATTTTCTTTTCTGATTTCTTTTTCCAACCTTTTTGTTTCTTTATTTTTCCTATTTTATTGCATTCTGCTAACTCACGTCACCTTTAAGGAGCTTGATCCCAACCAGCCGCAGAAGCAACTGGAGGATCAGAGGAGGGTAGGTACTGACTTTGGTCTGGTCCAGGGTGCTGATCGCTGCCTCACTGTCACACTGCTGCGTCAGCATGGCACCCACGCACACCCATCACTTCTACCATGCGTGAACCGCATCAAACCGTGGACATTCTTCACTTTGGGTGTCCATCTCTTCTCTGATGGCTGGTGACATGTTTGGCCTAGAGCAACCATGTCGGTGATTTACATCAGACCAATAAGATGGGAGGTGGGAGAGGGCACAGTGTGAACATCAGTGACTGAGGTCGGAGGGCAAAGGCCAAATAAGATGCTGTGTGCTGTTTGATCTAAATTAGCGGGGAACCTAATCTTAACCCAAAGCCAGCCTTCAAGCCTATGGCACTTCAACCTTTTCTGTTTTCTGCTTAGTTCATTTTATTTTTATTTGTATGAAATTTCTATACAACTGCAGTCATTTTAAAACCTTTTACTGTGAGCAGGTTTTTCCAGAGAAGCTTCATTTTTTTTTTACATGTCCATGGAACCTGTCACAGCTTTATGTTGTGGGCTTCTTGATGTTGGACTGATAAGTGTTGGTGTGATTAGGTGTGTTCTGACATTAATGGTCTAACATCCATTTCCACTGATAGGGCGAAGCTCTGAGGCAGATCTTGGTCAATCGATATTATGGAAACGTCAAACCTGGCCAGAGGAGAGACAGCCTCACAACCTTCAGCAACGGTCCGCTCTCTCCTGGAGCACAGGGGAAAGTGCCTACAGGTGTGTGTAACAAGAAAAATGTGGTTACACTCTTAAAGATGAGGTCAGGTGATTTTGAAAAGATCTACTTTGGGAAACTGTGTCAGTGCTGCACCAAGCTCAAGAGAGCACAGCACTTTAAATCAAACAGTAAAATAGTTTGGTCTGCAGCTGCAGGATGGTCTGTTTAGTTATAAATAAAAAAGGCTGAAACCTGTCAGCCTTTCAAACTGTACAGGAAATAAAATAGGAGCTAGGCTAAACTAGCAGGAAACGATCTCCACAAAAGCTGTTTTCTAAAGCTTTCTGAATCACTAAAAGTCCTAGAAAACCTTTTGACCCTTGCTACTGTCAAGTCTGTGTAAAGGCACAAACATCTCAAGATAAATTCTTGAATGCTGATATTCACCATTGTCTTGTCAAATGGATTTAGACGTTGACGTGACAACATGCAGTGCACAAAATCTCACATACAAGCTATTCAACTTAACTTAAGAATTATCCAAAATAGAAGACAGAAGAATAGAGGAAGCTGCTCCTGGAGAGTTTCTTATTTAACGTTGTACTGGCTAAACATTTGGTCAAAATAATTTGAAATCAATGTGTGAACTTCACAGGGAAGTCATGTTGGCAGTGGTTGTTGATTATTTAGACTGATTAGTCATAGTGATAGATGTCACCGACAGTTTCCACTTGGTAGCAGTAAACACAGAATGACTTTGACATAAGTCGACTTCGCCCACCTGGACACCACCACGTTCATCTGCAGCCGCAGACGTTTCGTGCAGAGATGCACCAGGTTCACACGAACGCGTCCACCGAAGGCCGTACACATGTACAGGAAACGAGTATTACAGACTGAAGCGGTCTCTCCATCCATAGGTCTCTCTGTCATTCCTCAGTCAAGACTGACGTTCATTAATGTAATAGGTTGTTGGTATTTGACATTTATTCATGCCAGCCAGTCGTTCCGTGTCTCTCATCGCAGCTATGACTCATCGTTCAACTCTGATGCTTTAGAGCCGAGGAAAAAAAACGTATCTTATTCACAGCCATGGCCTTGTACTCCACTGAGCCCTTGGACCTCAGCGCTGCTACTGAGTGTACTGCGGGCCGTGCTGTTGCCAGGCGACCAGAGAGCCAAGCTCTGTCTAAAATGGGATGTGTTGTTGATTCAGTGGCTCGCCCAGCCAGAGACGGCTCTGATGGGTGCTGTTATCTCACCACTGCATCCCCGGCTGGCTGTGGTAGCAGCAGCAGCAGCAGGGGGACTTAAAGTACCTCCATGGATTAAAAGACTCATCTGATGTTATTTGTGCGCTATAGAAAAGACTCCTGTGGTTCTTACCATGTGTTTATAAACTGTTCAATCAATCAATCAATCTTTATTTTTCTCTTGTGCCAATTCATAACCGCATTTTTGTCAACTTCCATCCTAAGTAGGCATCCTCTGAACAGTCTGGAATTACATTTGTTCCTTGTATTTGTAGGCTAGAACAAAAACACTAACTTTATTTGTTACTTTTGTAGAAACCCAATTCAGGTGTGGTTGCAGTGGTTTTGAATAAAGGCATCCCTCAAACTGCAGAAAGCCTGAAGTCAGCTTTAAAGTGGTCAGACTGTATCAGACTCATGTTTAATACCCCTCCCCTCTAACCCGTAGTTGTCAGTTCGGGGGTCGGAGGTCGAGGGGAGCTGAGTTTGGCCGAGGTCCAGTGCCACTTGGACAAAGAAGGGGCTTCTGATCTGGTCATTGACCTCATCATGAACGCTACCAGTGACCGAATCTTCCAGGAGAGCATCCTGTTAGCCATCGCACTGCTTGAGGGTGGAAACACGGTCATCCAGGTGAGTGTGAGCTACTGGGTTCAAGAGGACACAGCACAAGCGATGCAGAGGAGGGTGGGTGTGAAGTGTTAATGAGGCCCAACACCTGCAATTAGATGGGACAACAGAGAGCAGTGCTGTGAGAGAGGCATGAGCAGAATGTCAACAAGGAGATGTTATCTCAGAGGTTCAAAGCTGTGGCATGAAGAATTTGAGTTATTTCCCTCCATTTTTCAATAGAAGTGACTGAGGGTGACTTCAAATGGGAAAACGAGAGGTAATCAGTTGCACATTTTAAAAGCTACAGTTAACAGTCAGCTGCATCCTGACACGTATGAACTCATTGGCATTTTGAGTTGTGAAAAAGGGAAAGTAAAGCGAGGAGAAAGGGAAGTTAGAAAGGAAGAGAAGCTGCTGACTGCTAAGAGAGGTCAAAGCTTTGCAGCTGAACATGTCATCTCCACAGCCAGCCAGAGGTTGTGTGTGTGTGTGTGTGTGTGTGTGTGTCATCTATCAGTGTATTCTGGTTTTGTGGTTTATTTGTTTGTGCTCTTGTGTGTTCTCTTGCATAAACAGGCCTGTTGCATAATAGGCTCCTATTAGCATAGTGTTGTTACGGGGGTTGGGAGTCTTTGGGAATCCTATGATGGATCTGATTCCGACATTGTTATCCACTGTGTTGTCAACGCCACGTCTCCATTGGTGAGTCGAGATCAGACTTTCCACAAAGTGTACACAAAGGCACTCGCGTGACTCCTGTTGCATAAGTTGCTACCTGCCTCTCTGCCAAGGTGAATGGCGCCCTGCACCTCCTTCTTTCCAAGCGGACATTTATCTGGGTCATGTTTTGCTGGTGGAAAGGGGGCAGTAAAAAGCACAACCCCCCCCCAGAGGTCTCAGCAGTAGGTCTCTGGCGGTACCTGAGGAAAAGCTCTTCCCTACAGGCTCACTTAAGATCTTAGCTGTCAATTCATGTGCTGATTGGCTTTTTTAAGGTCAGAAGAAGCTCCATGTCCTCTGATGCCTGGAAGTAGCCTGTGGCATGCATTTTGAACTGGGTGTGGAGCTTTCTGCACCTCAGGCCACCATTAGTGTTTGCAAAGTTCTTTGTCTTGTTTGAGTGTAAATGTTTTACACATTAGAATAGCTGAGAGGGTTTAGCATGTGAATTGGAGCCATTACTCATAGGTATTGTTATATCTAGTAAAGATTGAATCTATTCAAATAACTAAATAATTGTTTCAATCAATCTTTATGCATATAGCGCCAGTTTATAACAAATGTTATCTCAAGACGCTTTCCATAAAGAGCAGGTGTAGACTCTACAGTAATTGTCTGAATATTCACCTCTGACTTCTGCTGAAACAAGGCAGATTTCCTACACTTCACTTTTGCTTTTTGAAAAGAACCTCAAAAAGATATTTCTAAGCAGAGCGCTTTATTGGCTTGAACAAGGACGAGAGAAAATCATGAAGAAACTTCTTGTTTCAGGATTTAACTTGAGTGTTTTTCTCCTTTTTCGGCATGGCACAGGGACAACTGAGCTTTGTTGAAGGATCATGCATGGTCCAGAGTGAATTTACAACATATCAGCAGATGCACCACATTTCCCTGTCTTACATAATGATAGGTTGCCTGTCCCCTTTTCAGGACAGAAGGGTTCTTGTTGTCTAAATGAAAAGCAGGACAAAAACATGCCCACAGTTTTCCAAGCAGCCTGCTTGTTCTTGAGGTAATCCAGGGTCGTAGCCTAGCCAACAAAAGTTCTGTGAGAGACAGAGAGAGACAGAGAGAGAGAGAGACACACACAGAGACAGAGGGAGAGAGAGAGAGACACACAGAGACAGGGAGAGAAACAGAGACGGAGACAGAGAGAGAGACACAGAGACAGAGAGAGAGAGAGAGAAACAGAGAGACAGAGAGAGGTTAGGTGGCTTTAGAAATAATTCATCCAGGGCCCAGAGCTCTGTCCTAGCTGGACTTGATCTGGCAGTTACCCTGCGTGTTAGGGAACACAAATGAAATGGGTCCAGACACGCTCCTTCCAGTGTCTTTCCCAGCATGAAGTGTTAGAGTCACACACTGACCAGGCCACCACTGCTCCCCTCTCCATAGATGTTTATGTGCTGGACTTCAACATGACGCCACATAGTGTAACATAAAGGGAAGAATATTAAAGACCCCTGAAGTGAGTTTTAGGACTCATCCCTTTTTTTATTGATCCTGCTCATGAAATCCTAATAATTGCCTTGGTCAGTTTATCTGGTCACATGCCTTACAGCCAGAAACATGTTGTTCTCAGACTTTAGTGAGGCTGTGATAGCAAACTGCAGCTCATCTTTCACTCACACACATGCTTGTTACAGTCACAGTGACACCAGGAGTAAATGCAGTTAATGTGAGCACAGGCCAAAAACTGGAACGCTCCCCCAGTATGCAAATCATTGAGTCATGAGAGTCTGTCATACCCTGCAGATATTTGATAACTTTGTTCAGTAAGAATCACACTCTGATGGCGCACCTCATAAATACACAGTCACTAGTGGGCGAACAAGAAGTGTTGTCTGATGGAGTCTTAATACTACAACGCAGGTCTGTTTGTGGGTACGAGAGCTGCAGTGCAGTCACAGAGTAGCAACTATCGCTTAGGTAGTCCAAGAATTCTAACTTAATTTAAAAGACAAAGTAAAACTTGAACACTGTGTAAATGAAGATAACGCCCTGAAAGCTCTGGCTTTGAATAAATGACACAGTACATATGTCAAACATTAGTCACTGACCCACATAACCATAACCAGGTTGTTCAGTGATAAATGACAAACACAATGACACTTCTAGTGTAACTTCAGCAGACATGTAGCACACATACTCTATTATAGCATAAAACTACACTTCTATCCTCGTCTGTCCACCCCATTAGCACATGCACGCACACATGCACACACTCCTCAATACACTTGGAGGCTGGAAGTTCATTCCCAAAGCTGCCGCTGGAGAGAGTGTGTTTGTGTGTGTTATGTAAGAGAAGGAGTATAGAAGCTGAGCTCCTCCCAGCCCACCGTCCATGTACTCGACACTGTCCTCATGACCTCAGATCCTTAACTGTCACAGGAGCAAACAGGTGCCACAGCGCTCGCTCAGTAGGCTTGTTGTGGCACGCCGTGTCCCTCCCTCTGCCCCATCCACACATGATTTACTCCCCCCCACTCACTTTACAGCTGCCTCTTGGAAAGCTTTAAAAAGCTTCTGCAAAGTGAGTTTCCAGGCATCAGCGTCATCAACATACCAGCTCTGTTCTAACTACAGAGTGGGCAGGGGGTTCTCCACTTAAAAGCCAGTCAGACTGCCAGAGCAGTCTCATTGTTTGAGCCCGGCCCTGTACACCTTCCAAGCACATCAGTGCACTGATCATGATGCTGGTGAAGTCATCCCTGGATAAGTGTTAGAGTTGGCTTGGCTTGTTGCCTGTACAGAAGCACGTGCTTGTGTGTCTGTATTTTTCATTTCATCCTCCAACAAAGATCAGATCTCCATAGATACCAGGTGGGCGTGGCAGAGAACGCCACCTGAGCACCCCAATAAGCAAAGAGATGGCTGTGTCACTCACCGAGGTGTCAGGCTGGAAAGGCGGATAAAAAGGAAGCAAGCTGCTGGCGTAAACAGGCCTTATATAAGTGTCCAGTGTGGATGCCAAGCACCGGGGTGGAGAGAGGAGTAGAAGCAGAGAATAACCAGACAGGAGGCCCCACCGAGTTGAATGTGTAGAGCAGCAGACAGTGAGAGTAAGAGTGGAGCTGAAGCTGCTGTGCTGAACATCACTGACAGCGGCAGCATCAGCTCCCAGGGGGCCCCAGCATTTCTTTAAAGACTCAGTCGGTGGGTTAAATTTGACACATTGTTCAAAATGGTTGTTACCTTGTGGCCACCGTCCAAACACAGGCGGGTTAACTGATGGCTCTAAATTGCCTCGTAGGTGTGAGTGTGAGCGTGAGTGGTTATGCGTGTTGGCCCTGTGATTGACTGGCGACCAGTCCAGGGTGACCTCGCCTCTCGCCCAATGTCAGCTGGGATCGGCTCCAGCCTCCCCGTGACCAGGATAAGTGGTGTAGGTAATGGATGGCTATTTCTCTCTGTATGTAATCACTTGTCAGCTCTGCATATTTCAAACAAAAGTACAACATAGAAAATGTCAGTGTACCTGACTATTGACACGCATCTAGTGTCCAGTTCATCGATTCAGGTCTAAAATCAAAACATTTTGATGGAAATTAGAGAACTGACAGAGGAAATGACCTAAAAAGTCACATTTGCTGATTTGTGTAATTTTTATGTCAGCCATAGGGCTGGCTGTCATTGAAATAATAATTATCTACTGGTGCTGACACAACCTGTGCTTCAGCACAGTTGCTAACTTTTTTTCAGTACCCGACTTTGACAAATAAAACCATTGTTTTTCCTATCAAATATTTTCTAAACACAGGCAGCATTCAGTACCTGAAATTGTGAACTGAAATTGACCAAATCATCATTAACACCTGTGTGAAACTGATCAAAGTAAATGAGAGTACGTATCTGAGCAAGCATCTGATGTCAGCTTTTAGTGTTTGTAAAATGAGTCTGCAGCATCAAAAACTTTCAGAGTTTTGATACCCAGCCCTACTTTAACCGACTCTGCAAGCAAAGCAAACTGCAGCAGGTGTCACATGTTGCTACTTTATCCATCGGCATAAATGACAAGTGATGGCAAAATGATTCCCTTCACATCAGTGGAGTAGAGTTTTTATGGCCATAGTCATGAGGTCTGTTTGCTCTGATGTAGTAAAGCTGCTATCCTCGACCTGTCATCATCTGCGGACTCCTAATCAGATCATTATTTATGAATGACCCTATGATGTCAACAACAGGTCGAAAAACAAGCAAGAATGAACTGTTGCATGAAAGAGAGAAGGAAAACAAGTCAGATTTGCCTAATGAAGTGAAGTGTTCTGCATCCCAGAGGAGATTCGTCAGGTGACAATATGAAACTTACTTAGTGAGAATGTCTGCAAAGATTTTCCAAGCAGATAAAGTCACTTGTCAGTCACAGAAACTGAAGCAACATGTAGTTTCACTGTTTGCATGTCTTTCCCCTCTTTGAGAAATTGAAGCTGAGCTAAACCTGGAGGGAGTCTTATGTAACAGGCTTTCAGAACTGCCTCAGAAACTATGTATGTGATAACCCCCCCCCGGCATACGCTCAATTCGTGCCGTTCTGGCACTGAGAAGTAGGGCAGGGCTTTCCTCTGTCCCTCTCGCTGTCCGTCTCTGCATTGCTCGCCCTCTGTGGCTGATGTAACAGCGTTAGTGCTGAGGCACTGTGTGCCCTCACTGGAGCCACTCAGCTGATTACAGCTCTTATGTAAGGAGGGATTGTCGAGAGGAAAATGGGACAGAACATATGAGCCTGTTGCAGAAAAACAACCGCTCCATGCATTCAAGGCTTTCAGACAACACAGCCCTTTGTGCAGCTCAGCTATAGGCAGAACATTTTCTTCCTCACCGTGACTCCACAAACCTCCTACTCATGCTGGATCAAACTTTTACTGTTGTATAGTTGAAAAGCTCATAAAGCAGAAGTTTATGGTCTAGATCAATCACACAAATGTAGTTGCAGCGCAAGTGAGGGCAGTTGTTTGAACATGTTCCTACAGCTGTGTGTGTTTACCTGCACGTGTTGGCACGCCTGTGTCAGTGTGTATGCACGAGCATGTACAGTAGTGTGTCCTCAGCAGGGTGTGTAGCTGTGAAATTGTGCCTGCATGCTTCTTGACTGCATGTAAATCCCAAATCTTGTCTTTGTTTCTGCCTTTGCTTGCCTGTGTAACTGTTAACACCCAGCAGTCCTCAGAGCCATGATCTGCCCAGGGAGCAGAGCGCAGATGATGTAAAATCAGGTGAGCACAGCGAGGCCTGGCAGCATTTTGTCCTGGCACCGTGAGAGGAGGCTTATGTAACGGCTTCTAACAACACAACCATGAGTGAGACATAAGACAAGATTCTGATAACAAGTGGCACCAAGAGGGTACTAAATAAAATAAAAAAATGGCCTGTGACCTTTAGACATAAAGGAAGTCTTTGTAAAGAAACATCATTACCTGAAATCAGCAGCATAGCTTCACTTGACAAAACAAGAGCAGAACGTGGTGTGTCAAGCCTCCGTCTGGAGCAGCTGACCAGTAACCATTGTATAAAACACACAGGTGAATATAGCTAAGGTTAAAACCACTGTCCATACATTTTCCTCTTCTTTCTTCATTATCTCCAGCGCTCGTTCTACCATCGTTTAACGGGGGACAACAAGTCAGAAAAATTCTTTAAGGTGTTTTATGAGCGCATGAAGCTGGCTCAGCAGGAGATCAAGGCCACGGTGACGGTCAACACAAGTGACCTGGGCAGCAAGAAGAAGGACGAGGAGCCGCCAGACAAAGACACGCCGGCACGCAAGAAAGGTGAGGGCTCAGGAGGATAGAGCACCAGGTCCTGGTTGTCATGAGACCATCAAGCTGGTAAAATAAACCCCTGCTGTCCTCTGTGTACGTGGCGTTTAGTCCGTTTGAACAGCCTCTAAATGACTTGAACAGTCTCTAAATGTGTTCAAACAGAATCTGCCACTTGATTTGTTCAGTTTGTTTCTCCTTGTATCTTTTCTGCAGGCAACGCTTTAATGTCAATACTGTATGAAGTCATTAAGTCAGATTTTTTAAAGCTATTTTCAGATATTTTTAAATTAAAACAATAAGATGTGGTAATATTTCCCTGAAAAAAGATAAATGATGATACAAATCAGAACATGAACCGTTGACCTGTCAGTGTTTGTGATAACTCTGACTCGCTCTGCTCTACCTTGGCCAGTCAAAGACGTGCCGGTGGTGGCAGTAGTGACTGACGAGGTGAAGGAGCAGCTAGTGGAGGCCACCGCCGTCACCAAGAAGGCCTTCACGACCTACCGACGCGAGGTCGAAGCCGAAGAGCAGCAGGCGACTGCTGATGGCTCTCCCGTCCCAACCGCTGATAAGGGCCAGGAGGAAGGCGAGATGAGCGTCATCATCACCATCATGCAGCCCATCTTGCGTCTAATGCAGCTGCTCTGTGAGAACCACAACAGAGATCTGCAGGTCAGCCATCAACCCCCCACCCTTGCTGAAGTTTTACAGAAACGAAAGCATGTAGAGAAGAGGCACAGTTTGCAGAACTTCCTGATGCAGCGGGTTCCATATCTGGCGTGTCTTGGTCTGGTTTCACTATGAGGCATGTGTTGGTGTTTAGTAATGGCGAACCCAGACACAACACTTCCTTCTTGATCTGATTCTGTTTACAGCCCAAAGTGGGGAGGCCCTCATTAGACTGTAGCTGCCTCTCCTCCATCCTGACGCAGCCTGGGTGCAACATATTGATTTGCTGCTTGCCACAGATCAGTTCATTGAAATGATGACAATGTTGCTTTAAGTTCCCTGAGAAGAGGCTAAAATAGTGTTTGTGACACAGTCTCCTCAACTCCGCCACCATGACAAGTCAGCTTTATTTAACTGTGCTGGACATTTGCTCATTATCCAATCTGACAGTTGTGGTTTATTTGTAGCGACACTGTCTTGATGACAGATAAATCACACTGCCAGTGGAACAGCCTAAGTCCTAAGGAAGAAAGATTTGCTGAGTTGGTGTATATTTTATTATCTTCTTCTCCAGAACTTTCTGCGCAACCAGAATAACAAGAACAACTACAATCTGGTGTGTGAGACGCTTCAGTTCCTGGACTGTATCTGTGGCAGCACCACAGGGGGCCTGGGGCTGCTGGGACTCTACATCAATGAGAAGAACGTAGGACTCATCAACCAGACTGTGGAGAGCCTGACGGAGTACTGCCAAGGTCCCTGCCATGAGAACCAGGTGATACATGTGCATACAGGCCACGTGTGCACACTTCACATGTGCTTTCATCAGTGTGTTTTGTCAAAAGGGAAAAGGCGACTTTGACGTAAGCTAGGGAGAACTTTTGAGTGTCGTCTGTCTTCAGCAGTGTATCACCATCCTGCTTGGGGTTGTACACCTCTGTGTGTTCTGTGGTGTGATGAGCGTTTCTTGGTCATCTCACATGATGGGGTGCGGTCATAGGTCATTTAATGTTAAAGTGTGGAAGTGGCATGGCTAAACAAGCTCGTGGCTAAATGCAGTGGCTGTTTGAACTGTTTTCAGTTGCCTCCTAGCACTGTTGGAGGGAACTGAAAGCAGTTCAGACTGCCAGACTAAACAAGGCTCTTTGTTCACGTCTACTCAGAGGGAAAAGAGATAGACAAGTGCTGGAATTATTTTTGACGGTGTTTTGTTTGTGTGGTTTAAAGTGTCTTTGCTAAATGGTGTCAAGGGACTAGCTCAAAACATTTGGCCACCCAAAGACATTTTTAAGTTTTGGCGTGTTTGGCAAAATCAATAGTAATTTGTGCGCACAAAGCAAATACTGATCAAACATAGAAACCATAGTCTGTCACATGGTGATGAGGTTAGGGTCAGCAATTCTCAGGCCTTTCTAAGGCGGAGAAAGGCCTGTTTATGAAATCTTGAATTATCTGACAGATAGTATTGAAATCTGGAATGCTGTCGTGGACATAGGGCGCAAGTCAACTTGATCAAGGTTGCTGTGAAAGATCAAATTTCAGCAACCGAAAAACACAATGTGTTATATGCAAAACTCGACTTGTATATGGTTTTTTAGTGCTATCCAGAGGCCAGCTTGAGATTGATGACTGGCCATCAGAAGGCCTTTTTAAATCATTGTCCGTTTCCAGTCAACACTTAAAATATAGATATTTATATATATATATATATATATATATATAGATAGATATTTATATCTATCTATCTATCTATCTATCTATCTATCTATCTAGATATAGATATAGATATAGATATAGATTATATAGAAAATAAAGATCTTTCTCAAGATTTATCATGTAGTATTTTGGACTTTGATGGCAAATATCTGGCCCGCTGACTGGTGCTAGCATGCATACGTGTTCTTACTAAAGCTCATCCAAAGCCATGTCAATAGATTATAAACTTGTTTTCTGATCAAAAGCCAAAATGATAGCTTGCTGTACTGTTTTTTTAGATGTCAACAAAACTACAGCACTATCAGGAAAAATTACATATTATATTTAGTTGTTTTTGAGTGCTAGTCTGTTTATCGGCTCAGTAATAATGTTGCTTCTGGCAGAAATTGGTGACACCTTCACTAATCATTTCAGAACTGCATAGCCACTCACGAATGTAACGGCATTGACATCATCATCGCTCTTATCCTCAATGACATCAACCCCCTTGGCAAGAAGAGGATGGATCTGGTGCTGGAACTCAAAGTGAGTGCTAATGGTTGGTTCAGTGCTTTTGAAGAGGAACCTGCACTTCAGAGCAGATTTAGTGTTACGTAGCAGAGACATTAGTCATGATGGTATAATGTTTGTTATTCCTGTGGAATCTGCACATGGCATCACAGTGAGAGATTTCTGTGAAACACACAAGAGAGTTTGATTGGTGTGAACTTTAGTGAGTTTTAAAAGATAAACATCATACATGATAAACATCATACATGGCGATCAGAGGGAGAAATGAATCAGTAGCTTTAGAGAAGCATCATTCATCGCAGCCTCACATGTAGTGAATGCGATCACAGTTTACCCCACTGTTATGAACCACTTGGCTACATAACTTTAAGTGAAATCATTACAGGAATCAAGTCGTTCACTGACTGATTAAAATCCTGAAACACCATTGACTCGAATACCTCCTCATAAAGTTTACACTGACACTGACACATGGCAAACTAAGAATATTCACATTTGGATTTGAACAGAGTGGTCAGGTAGAGAAAATGAACCATAAAGTACAGATAACGGCCAAAACAGAGTCAGCTCTCATCTTTTCATAGAACAATGCCTCCAAGCTTCTTCTTGCCATAATGGAGAGTCGCCATGACAGCGAGAATGCAGAGAGGATACTGTACAACATGAGGCCTAAAGAGCTGGTGCGTATGATACCATCCAAATCATCAGACATTATACAATGGGTGTTACCTGACAGTCCATATTCTTGCAGGTGGAAGTGATCAAAAAGGCCTACATGCAGGGGGAGATAGAGGTGGAGGAGCCGCAGGAGGGTGAAGATGGCGAGGAGGAGCACTCTGCATCTCCACGCAATGTTGGTCATAATATCTACATCCTGGCACATCAAGTAAGCCACCAACTCTCAGTAAAATAAGCGTGAACATAATGAAGCCATTGGCTGTGTACTGCATCATGTGGCACTGCAGAGGCCTCACTGTTACTTACTGCTTGTCTGTGTCGTTTCCTGTGGCTGCTAAACACGCGATACCCGCTATCCTCTACTCATCTCCTGTTTTTCAGTGTGCAGGCTGTGTGCTGCGCAGCAGGGTGTCTGTTCAGAGCTTCATTTAGGTTAACGACACCCACTGTCAGTCCACATCCTGCAGCCTTGTGGTTGGATGGATGGGAAGAATAAATACATAGCCTGCTCTGTTAAATACCGGAAATGCTGGCTCAGGATTGCACTCCATACTAAGTTAGCATGTGTACACAGCATTGGTAAACTGGTCTGATGATAGTAACAGAAACAGTCTTTGTAATGATTACCTGCCATTGATCTGTTTACCATTGATTTGATGGTGTTTGTTGTCATTTCAGTTGGCCCGTCACAACAAGGAACTGCAAGCTATGTTGAAGCCAGGGGGCACATACGGAGAGGGAGACGAGGCCCTGGAGTTCTACGCCAAACACACAGCTCAGATTGAGGTCAGCTGTTAGGTCTATGTCCACACTTTGTCATTTTGGATCGGCTACTGTCATTTTGGTATTTTATTGTTACGTTTCACTCTTATACATTCCCACAATTTCACTATTGCTATTACTATTACACTGTCTACTACTATTTCCACTATCTGACATCTCTAACAAGACGTCTGTGTTGGCTGCAAAGCAGTGCAACATGTTTTTTGCATCACAGTTGACTAGAGGCATGTGATGGTGTTTTTCTTGGCCTGCATTTGAGGCACATGGTGTACCTTGACAGAATGGCAAGCACCTTTGGCATGCTTGCACATTTTTCTGCATGCACTCAATGCGAAAAAAGGAATGTTGATTGGTAACAGTGCTCATGCACATGGTAAGGGCATAGTATCGTTTGTGACAGTAACAAGTTCAAATGAATCAATGAGCTATAAGCATTTGGCCTGAGAGAAGACAGTGTAGGGTCCAGATGTAGGCTGTCTGCGATTTGGTGACTGCCTCTGTGGTTGTGTCCAGATTGTTCGACTGGATCGCACCATGGAGCAGATCGTCTTTCCTGTGCCCAACATCTGTGAGTTTCTCACCCAAGAGTCCAAGCTGCGTGTCTACTACACCACAGAGCGGGATGAGCAAGGCAGCAAGATTAATGACTTCTTCCTGCGATCTGAAGACCTCTTTAATGAGATGAACTGGCAGAAGAAGCTGCGAGGTACTCAAGAGGCTACTGGTAACACAAACACAGTTCCTTGTACGTCTTTCTCCTCAACTCTTGATCTCCTAGGTCCTGTTTTACATGTTGTCCTCTGGCATCCCTCCAGGCCTTTAAGCCCCCTGAATGGGAGGCAGATACTCAAGCCTCTGTTGTACAGACGCTCCATAAATATTAGGTTAATCTGGCATGTTGACATCACGTGTGAGGCTAGGCTAGGCAAGGCAAGGCAAGTTTATTTGTAAAGCACATTCCAACAAGGCATTTCAATTTGCTTAAGAGAAAACATTAAAAGCACTTTACAATGGGCAAAAGAAAAGCACTATAAAAGGACATTACACTAGACAATAAAACGAGCCAAAATAGAATAAGACAAGTATAACATGACAAGAATAAGTGCAGTGTAAGATAGAAATGATTTGATGCAACTGTAGCTGTCTGACCTTTTCGATAGGCCTGTAAAGTTGTCCCTGTCCTTCCAGTAGGATTAATGCCAGTTTAATACTGTACCAGGAAGTCCCACCCAGCTCATAGGCCGGTCTACTAATATGTTGTGGTCGACCATGTTGAATGCAGCTCTGAGATCCAGTAATACAAAGAATGACACTCGGAGACAACTCTTGTTGGCGTCTTCACTGACTGAGCATGAATCCACTTGACAGAAAGTGTTGTGGTAAATCCTGACATCAGAACAGTAGTTAATTGTCAGCAAGTTATTCAGCTTTTTAAACACCACTTTTTCAGGGATTTGTGTGCAGGAACTGGAGAAAAAAAATTCCCCTCTGGAGCTTTGGCATTGCATACAGCCAATAACATGCAGCACAGTAAGAACCTAAAAGGCCTCGGCCACTAAAGAAATCCTGTTTCTGATATTACAATGGAAACGTCTTTAAATAGCCAAATAACGCCAACATATTCTGGGTGCTTGGATAATTTCTATTGTGGGACAAGTGTGCTAACCCTAACCCTGACCCTTATCAGTTCTTCTTCTCCAAATGGTTACTATTCACGGCAGTATCATCAACCTCAGCAAGCTGGAAAAAAAAATATTCGAATAAATCTATCTGTAATGGTCATACATATCCACAAACGAGCTCAACACACACATATTGTTTCTCCTCCATAATAAATTGTAAATAAAGACTCTGATAACTGAAGCCAGAAATATTCCATGTGTGAAAGGGGATGTAGTCTGCTCCCTGAACTCTGAACCCTGGAGGGATGGAATTGGAGAGAGCATGTAAACCTTGATAAGACACTTTTTTTAAATACTTATTTCTATAAGGATATATCTTAAGTTAATTAAAGGCTAAGATGGAATGTCAAAATATGCTCTATAAAAATGTAAATTGGTGTTTTCCAGTCAAGAGAGAGAGTGATGTCAGCTCTGTGAGTGTGATGTTGTGGATGATAAACACAGTAGTTCAGCTGAGTGTGCAAATTGTTGCATTTTTCTCTGAGCCCATTCCCAAAATGCTCTTTACCTTGGAATTTCCACATGGTTCCTGCATTGTGTTTGTCTGTATATTTTCTTATGGAACTTTCTATCCATCAAAGGTAAAAGAACATTTTCTAGCAGCAGGATTTAACTCTGAAAGAGTGTGAGATGTCTGATCCACAGTCTTTAATTGTTTTGTGTACCTGCATCAGATATCAGGAGCAAAAACGGAGTAGTGTACAGGGCCAGGAAAGATGGATGTGACATGTGATGACTGAGTTCACACGATACTCTACCTCTGTCCCACCTTAAAGGGATTACACAGGAGACACAGGAGAGCTCCACATCTGCTTGTGGCAGATCAGGGACAGCAATTCAAGACAGGTGAAGCTGTTCACAGCCCATCCAGAGAAAATAATGTGCGGGATTTTCAAGAGGATTCTCACTCCTCTTCATTTGAAAATAAGCAGCCATGTTGATCTAAAACACAGTTTCCTCTACCCTGAGTTTCCCTTTCAACAGGGCTGTTGACGCCCTGGCTGGTTCTGTCCGCTTCTGGTTTAGGATCATGTTGTGGTCCACAGTCAGGCCGACAGGTTGATGGCCTGGCTATAATGTGATAACACGTGACGACAACCAGCTCTTTCCTAACGGAAGGTATCGGCACAGCTAGAGACCACCATGCTCCACTGGTGCTAACCACTCGTCACAAATACAGCGACTTCTGCTGCTGAAAGTCCCCACCCAGTTCTACTTTTCAAATGAACACTTAGGCTCAAAATAGCATTGGCCACAGCGTCCGCACGTGCATGTGTTAACTCTCCTAAAAGTAGACATTTTAGAGTATGTGAGAGGTGCATGACTATTGTTCTTTTTGTGTGCTTGAATAGATTGAAGTTTTTAGCTCTTTACAGTGTTGGCACTTGAAACCACACAGGCCTTTCTGATTCTGTTTGATTCATGTGTTTCACCCCAAATGTTGCAAATTTCTCAAATCACTGAAAGGACTCCAATGTTGATTTGAATATTATTATTTGATTATTTATTTCACACCATGCATGGAAGAATGCTTATTAATCTGGGGTATCTACATCCTCACCTCTGTCTCAGCTTCCGTCTCACTTCATTGGACATTTCATTAATAGCACAAATTTGAAGCAGTTTGTTCCTCCTTGGTGTGAAACACTGATCAGTTACTGTGTGTTTTATTTTCTACTGTGAACTAAAGTGTTCTGTGTAATAATTCAATGCTTCAATAAGTCAACTTTGATTGGTGATTGCACTGTTAATGTAGAGATGTCTACATGATGTTAGGATGCTGCCGAGCTCTCTCTGCTGTATAGTGCTCTGTGTTAACTTGCTTCAATAACCCATCCTCCAGCTCAGCCCATCCTGTACTGGTGCTCCAGGAACATGTCTTTCTGGAGCAGCATCTCCTTCAACCTGGCTGTGCTCATGAACCTGCTTGTAGCCTTCTTCTACCCCCTGGAGGGTGTCCGTGGAGGTCAGTTCACCTTTTAAACTTCCAACTTCCTTTAACACAAACAACACCAGCACAGTAGTTTAATGGGATGCTGATTGTGATCTTGTGTTTGTGTGTATGTGTAACACAATAAATAACAAAGAAATGGGAGTGAGTGGCACAAATATTTACTGCTCAGGCAAGGCCAGGGATGGGGCAGGAGGCATCTAGTGCATACTGTTCGTTACCACAAACAAAGGTCAACAACAAAAGAAATTGAGCTATGGCTTGATGCTCTCTATTTTAGGGTTTGGAGAAATAATGTTACGCTTTCGAGGTGCAGCTCCTTGCTACCAGGTAAAAATCCTTTCGTGGCTCCAGAAGGAGCTTTGCAAGCTCTGTCCTCAAGTGATGTTTGACAGTGAAAAAATCAGGGTTGTTGAGCTAGAAAGAAGCGAAGTATCGGTATTAGCCGCTACTAGTGTAAAACATCAGAATTTGTAGCCAAAGTATTGGTGGCTGAGTTGCATTTTGGGTAACCCTTTGTAGGTGTTTAATTATGATCCAACCAATGTTAAAGGAGCACAATCTTTAATTGATAGAGTACACATTGAAGGACTCTTTGCTCTGACAACAGCTTCAGATCTACTTTAAACCAGCTTAAAAAACTAAAAATCCAAGTTCAGAAGGTCAGCCTGGACAACATGTGCTTCCCTCTAGACACCTGGTTCCTTGAACACCTCCAGACGTGGTCTGAGTGTTCGCATCCTGCCAAACATATGTGTATTTATAGCAGTTGGCACGTGATCACATCACATACGGTGAGACAGAGTATTAGTGTTTGGGTTAGAAATACATGTGTACAAGACTTTACAGAACACCACGTGCTCTTGTGCCTGTGGTTTGGGTGTCGCCTCACACCCCTCTAACCAAAGTAAGTTTCACACCAAGAGGAGTTGTGATGAGAATCTGATCCTAGTTGAAGGTTTGGATCTTGAACTACAGCGCTGTCACTTAAGACCAAGATGAATTTGTTCTTAGTTAGGTCCTGGCCTATTTGTTGATACTGTACCTTTCCTGAGCTTGACACTAACACATGACTTAACATGTTATCAGATTTCTAGTCTCATTGTCACACTGGTTGTGACTTGAGTGGTCATCTTCTCTGTATGTGTCACTTCTGGTAATTAGGTAGGTGCGTGTGTGCATACAGACTTGCGTAAATTCTATGGTCTCCTTTTAATGGACAGAATCTCCACCTCTAGGAAACTTAATACCCTGCTACTGACTGGGGGGTGTCAGATACAGACCTGCTCAAATTTGTTGGTTTTTACCCTCACAACTCATTGAATGATTAATTCCTCTTAAAAAGTAACGAAATTAAAAGCTATTTTGTCATATGTACTTGCCTGTAGATGATCCCTGCTACGGCTAAACCTAACCTAAACCTGTGCCACCTAAAGAGAGAAACAGCTGTTCACGGTTTGCAGCTCTCCCTCTCTCTCAGTTCAATTTAGTTCAATATGCTTTATTGGCATGCCATTTATAATGTCTCGCCAAAGCACAAACACAAAGAAAGATGACATCTAGTCTAATCAAGAAAACAACAACAATGATAATCATATTCATAATAATAATTCTTTACAGGATTAAGAGATAAGAAATAAGATAAGAGACATTTTTATCTCTTTATCCCACACTGGGGAAATTCACTTGTTTCAGTGAGTCAAGAGACAAGGTGCAGAAATAAAGTGTCAGTGACAGAAGTACTGCAAAAAAAAGGGACATAACGAATATAAAGATAAATACAAATCTAGGAAAAATATAAAATAGATACGTGTGTATTGCACAGGACATGTATATTGCAAGTATTGCACAGGAGAAAAACAAATGAGTAACAATGTGCTTGATCTTGTCATTGTTGGGGATTTATTTATGTCTGACAGCAGTGAAAGAACAATATTACATGTATACCAATATGTGACCAGGTTATCATGGTAAGTCTGATGATTAAATGATTCCCATCAGTCATGTTTTAATAGAGCCGATAATTTATGAGCCTACCGACCAGGCTGACTGATCTATTAAAAATAAAGTGTTTGTGTTTCTCAGCTTATCACAGGAGATGAGACATTTTCCTCCAATGCTTTCACAGTTGCACATTTCCCCCAGTGAATATGTCTCTGTCTGTTATGTTTTCACATTCAGAGTGTATTTTTATGATATGTGGGAAGTGGTCATTTGTCAGAGCCTGGTATTTGGGACATGAGGTGAGGTGGTGAAGCTCTGACTAACCCTAACCCTGTCTGTCACAGGAGCAGGCTTAGGGTTAGGGTAGAGGGCTAACCCTAACCCTAGAGGGTTTACCCTTATCCTAACCCAGAGTTAGTCTGTCCTCCTCTGGCAGCCAACACTGCCCAGCTCTCTCTATAGCTAAGCTGTGTTCACTGAGTCCAGACATCGTCAAGGCTTTTCTTAGCTGGCACTCAGATAATTTGCTAATGTGTAGTTTCTTTTGAGGGCCAGATAACATTGCTCTGTGTTTGGTTGATTCTTTGTAGTATGTAATGTATGTATTTTTCGTTTGGTTTGGTTTGGTCTGAATGGCTTGGTGTTGTTGTCCTTAGGTGTTCTGGGACACGTGGGGCTCGTACTGAGATGTCTGGGACATGTTGCATTGTCCTGAGACAGTCAGGGACGTGTTAGTGGTTTGGAAATTGTTGCATTGTTCTGAGACAGTCTTCCTTTGAATGTGATGTTGAGGCCATGTTATGTGTAGTTTTTTGTATGTTGTAATTTTATAGTGTTGGAGGATCATTCTCTCTTATTTTTTCAGGATTTAAGGTGCTGCTGCACTAGGTTGTCTGCGCAGAGGAGAGCTCTGATCTCTGTATTGTTCAGGGTGAGGCCCCGAGCCTGGACTTCTCTCATTGGTTTGCGAATTCATTGATGTATAGACTGAAGAGGACTAGGCTGAGGTTTCGGCCCTGCCTCATTCCTCTGCCGTTGGGAGGAGAAGGCTGTTAGTCTCCAATCTTTGCAGCACCTTTACTTTTTGTTTACATGTCCAAATCCGTTGTTGTTGTTGGTGGTTTACTCCCAGTTCCATTTTCAAGTAGTCTGTAGAGACGGAACTTCGTGCCAGATGGAGTCAAAGGCTTTTCTGAAACCAAGCATTCAGGCATAGACCTTTCTTTTCTTTATGTTTAATTTTTGATCAAGCAGAGTGTGGGGGGTGAATATGTGCTCTGTTGTTTGGGAATTTAACAATAATCCAATTTGTCATTTATGCAAAACCATTGGGGTTATTAAACTTTTGTTGCATGTGTCTGGAAAAGTGCCTACTGATAGGACTATATTGAGTAAAGTCAGTTTGAGTTAATGATCTGAGTATTTGATCATCTTTTTGTTTTCAGAGATTGGATGATTTCTGATAGTTCTTGTTCTGTTACTGGGTACTCGACTGTTTTTTTTTTGTGTGTTTTTTTTAATCACAGCCTCCAGAGTCTTACACTTAGTCTATATACTGTATTGGTCATTAATTTTTTTTTGTAATATTTCAATATAGTTAACTGAAGCGATATATCCAAGTAATGCCATCAAGGATTGCCAATGAATCACTCAACTGGGTGGACTTCCAGGGTGGGTTCCTCAGTTTCATAGAACTGCCTCCTGTGTTGTTGTTCTGTTTGTGTTTTTAGGGATTTGTGTTATTTCAGAATGTCATCATAATGACAATGCTCTGGTTATCTGGGTCTGGTTTTTCATTTGATATCTTTCCTAATGTTTTCCTTCCATTTTTTATTCTTTCTTTGCTCAAATTTTTGTTTGGAGGGGTTCAAATGAGATATTAAAGCCAAATAGTGAAAAATTTTATGGATTGAAACTATCATAGGAAAATGTTCCAGACAGAAATGAATAATTTAAACCATGTATTTGTTGATTGTAAAGAAAGTGCCTTTTGCCACTTCACCCACTCAATTCAATTGTTAATTCAATTTATTTGTATAGCCCAATATCACAACAGAGTTGTCTCACAGTGCTTTACAAAGTTCACTGATACCCCCACTCATACCCCTGGGCATTACATAGCAGTGGGGTTAGTACAGGTGACAGGGTCTCGGGCCTCATAGTCACACTGAGACCTTTTCAAATAGACGATGATCCTGCTGTGGTCCCAGAGAGGTGTGAGGGGGCTGACTGAAGTCCTTGAGAGACATCGGGTCTAGATCTGTGATGAAAAAGTTTGCTGTGCTATTGCCAAGAGCTGAACTATAAATGGAACTGTCCAGAGAGTCTCAGTGCCAGTGGACGGCAGAGCTGTAGGAGCTGGGCTATTAGTCAGCTTGTTAAAGCCATCTCTAGTTGGCCAGTCAGGGAGAGGGAAGGGGAAGCAGGTCACTCCATGTAAGTGTTGGTCTCCTTTGGTGTTCATAGTATCGGCTCTTTCCCCTGTTTTGGCGTTCAAGTCCTCATAGATCAAAACATGTCCCATGGTTTTATAATGCTTAATTTCCCCTCAAGAACAGAAAAACATCAGGGTTGTAGTAGGGGGATTCTGATGGTGGTATGTAGATTGCACACACATAGACACGTTGCTCAGCACAATGAATCTCTTTGTTGATTTTCAGCCAAATATGGGATTCTACTTTCATTTTAACTGAATGAGTCAACTCTGACTTGTATCATATCAGCATCTCCCTTGCTCTAATAATGATGTTTAAATACATAGCAAATGGTATCCAGAACAAATAAACTCAAAACGGGTGGAGGCTGAAGCCCACATTTATTCCAACATTGTGGACAGGTTTGGGGGAGAGCGGAGAGGATCTGTTGACCTCATGAGAAAATGCTCTGGTTCTCCATGAGCGACTGGGACGTTCCTCCATTGGGAGTGGACTCCTTCTGAGGTCTCTCTATGCTTTGCCTCAGTTCTCCTTGTTCCTCACCCTTGAGCACCTTCAGGAGGAGAGTGTAGCAGTTAATCTGGTGACTCCAGATTGCTGGAGTGTGGTTTCTGGCAATGATGTAGATGCTGTCGGGGAAACCATGGCAGTTCCCATGGCACAGAAAGGGGCTGTCCAAGCTGTACGGCTCAATCCTACAGTTCCTAGTGATAGGCCAGTGTTTGTGAGCTTGGTTCATGAATGGAAGCATATGGAAACGTTAGGTCTCCGAAAGTGGTACGCGCGATGTCCAACTATTGCACATACACATGCACCCCAAATGTAGCCAACAGTGGTTTGCGCTGTTGCCTCACAGCAGGAATTTATTTACCTGGGTAAAAGAATTCCTGGTAATCTGTGTGGTTTGCTTTTCCACCGCAATCAACAACAATCTGGAACAATCTGAAAAGGCCTATGCCCCTACTAGGTACTTTTTCTTGGAATATTTGGGTTTGAGGGAAAGTTTTTTTCCCCGGGTAATTTTGGTGGAAACACGCCGAGGTTTTTCAAAATCCCGGGTAAATGAGAAAAGTTCCTGCGATGGAAAAGGGGCTTATGTGTGCTGGCCCTGTGATTGACGGCCGATTATACCCCGCCTCTCACCCAGTGTCAGCAAACCCTTTCCTCCAGAAATTTACACCTGGTTATATTTCTCTGGAGGTCAGAGCTACTCTATAATGTAGAGAAGGCTATTTTAAGGCTATGCTGGGGCATGGACGTTTGTAAATCGTAAACATGGAAGCCTTCTACCCTCTGTCCCATATGATTTGTACACAGCATCAGACTACATAACCTAACTGAAAATCCAAATCTGAGAACACAGAAAATCTATTTTTTAATCAATTAATTGGCTCTTATCTGTGGTCAACTCTGAAATATCAGTGACATTTGGATTTCATCATACAGCAAGAAAACATTTTCAAAAATGTGTCAACCCTGAAGCATTTAAGTATTTTTTGTATAAAGAACATGGAGTTAAACAACTCTCCAAAACTAAGTGTACGCAATAGAAAACTAAGTTCTTGGCTTAAAAAAACTGTTTCACCAGAAATTCCAAAAGGAAAAAGAATTGAGGTGATTGAGTTCCTTTGTGGGATCTACATGTTTGACCTTGTTCCCTGGACCGTATTAACCTCTGGTCATGTCATGTGGCCTCAGTGTAAAGATTTAAGGTTGGGAAAGTCTGCTCTGGTGTTGGGTCACGGGTTACGACAGATTATTTCAGAGATAAAGCGGTCATTCCAAGGGATGTCTGCTTGAAAATAATTCCTGCGTAACAGGAGGCTTTTCACAAACCAAATGAATAAGTGACAGACCTTAACATGTGTTTACATGCACTTTCAGTTTTCTGTTTGCTTTGCTGTCTCTTATTCCTTTCCTTTTTTCCCTCAGTTCTCCTTGAGGGCAATGTTTAAGGGGATGTGAAAAGCCGCTTCATTGTTCAACTGCAGAGTAGCAGAGAGAAAACGCACATTGTGATTCGCATAGACTTTCAATTGTTCAGTCTGGGGTCAAACGGCGAGGTCCCTTTTGTTTGAACTTCCTCACAGCAGTATAGAAGAGACAAAAAGAGGCTTTTAGCTCAGCTCTTGAAACTCTGTGTGGTTTTCAGAGCCAATGGTATTCTGAGAGTTTAGCAGTTCATTCCAGGACACGCTGGTGTCGGCTTCAAACTAAAGCCAGTTATCAAGTGAGCAGAAAAAAAATCTCAGCCACTGTTAAATTGCTCAATGGTGAATGTTTAACGTCTACACACACACACACACACACATACACACACATACATATATATATATATATATATATATATATATATATATATATCACTGTGTCCTGGATTTATATGAGCTCAGAAATCCCTTGTTAATATTCAAGCCAACTTCTTGTAAACCTTGCATAAACTGAACTACTTGAGTGAGCTGTATGTGGCCATGACAAGCATTCACTGCAGGTTGACATTGAGACACTTCTTTAGCTGTAAAGGTATGCTTAATGCGCTGATTGTGCAGACTTCGGCTTAAACTTAAAACATTATTTTACCAGCTGCACACGTCACTCACATGTCTGCGAATGGATGTTTCCTCTAGGTGGTTTATTTGAAGTGAAACTGTGGTTTGGAACATTTCCCTGTAGTGACCAGATGTGCTGAAGTCCTAGAAAAAAAACCTGATTAACTCCAGGCTGCAAACCCTCTGTGGGTTAATGCTATGCTTCCAGTCAGAGAGCTGTTTGTATGCAGTTAGTTAAGCCTTGACCAGTAATAGTCAAAGTGCCAGAGCATCCACCAATCAAAGACACTGCTCAAAAGTGACCCTGCAAGGAGAAACGGACACCGGAGCTACAGCTCTGACACTGCAAACAATAAGAGAAACTTACACATGTAAAATAAAATCTCAATTTTAATTATGTAGCAAACATCAGGCTGTGTGGTGAATCCATCGTGATGAAGTGTAAGCGGTTTAATGTAAAGGTCAGTCTCTCTATCTTCTATTAGCTGCAGAGTAAGCAAGTCTGAGAGATGAATGGCTGAGACTGTAGGTGTGTGACGTACAAGCTGCTCAGTCTGGGGTGGCTGCCAAGTCCAAGTGCCCAGGCAGCCTGTTACGATGCCATACACAGGACCATCCCTCATGAATTTAGGTGGTGCCAAGTGTATTTTTAGCCTACCGGGGTTATGTAACAAGTACCTGTCATGTGATCAGTACACAGAGAGGCGCGAAGGAGGAGGCCTTAGAAGGGAGGGGATGAGGGGAACATTCAGAGTGTGTTGTTGGTGCCTCAGTGAAGAGAAAACCTGAGTGACCATTCCAAGTGGATAAATGCATTTGTGTGTTAACACAGAAGAATTAGATTAACATTAACAAAGACATGCAGCCGCTCTGTTACATGCTGGTCAGGACTTGGCACTGAGCTCATGCCTGGTGAGCTTGTGATAATGCTTTGCTGACCTACAACGACGATGTTGAATGCTTTTGTGTAAAGACAAACACACACACACACACAGAGGCAAAGAACTGTTGGTATACGGAGTACAAGTGGGCTGATGAAAGCAGTGGGGGATATGTTGGTCCTGGTAACACGCAGAGCCCCCAGTAAAACATAGTTCATTCACACCTCTGCCTGATGTCCCCTCCTTCACCCTCAGGCACTCTGGAGCCGCACCTGTCTGCTCTGCTGTGGATGGCCATGCTGGTTTCTCTGGCTATAGTCATCATCTTGCCTCAGCCTCACGGGATCCGGGCGCTCATTGCTTCCACCATCCTGCGCCTGATCTTCTCTGTGGGCCTGGAGCCCACACTGCTCCTGCTAGGGGGTTTCAATGTAAGAGTTCATGAGTTCAGTGTTCAGACAGGCGATGATCATTTGTACAGAACTTGAGTAGCATCACATTGAGATTTGCTTTATTGCCCAGTAGATGGTTGACTGGACTTTGCCTCTGCTAAAGGCCCAGTCACATGCCAAACACCAAGTAAACAGGAAACTGGTTGGCACAGGCCCATGTACGCAGACACAGTGCAGGAACACAGGCTCATAGTAGCAACGTCAAATGGTTAGCCAGATTTCACATTGGAGTGGACTTGTGGACTCTTTAGTTTGACAGTTGAGGGAGCGTTACAGCTGCTAATTGAAGTGTCACTCACTGCTGGTAGGTGTTGATGCACCAGGCTGGCTGTCATCCACATCCACTTTATTTTTAGTGGTTTGAACAATAAAAGCATGTTAAAATCCTTTCCCAAAGATACTGCTACTGCTATGTAAGTTGTCCCTTCATAATGTGATGACATGACTGCTGTCTCGCACTGTCCATGTTCTTCAGTTATGTAATAAGGTCATCTTCCTGATGAGCTTCGTTGGGAACCGTGGAACCTTCACACGTGGTTACAAAGCTATGATCATGGATGTGGAGTTCCTCTACCACCTGCTCTACCTGATTATCTGCGGCCTGGGGGTTTTCGTCCATGTCTTCTTTTACAGCCTGTTGGTACGTGAGCACACCCTGACCCATAAATGCACATCTAGACAGATGGACACAGACACCCTAGGCAGTGGTATACTGACAACAACGTCCAACATGTGCAGAATAAAAATAAAGATGGCATAGTGTCCAATTCTGCATTGTTAATTATCTCCGTCCAGTGTAAGCCTGGAGAGGATCATGTCTGAGTGCAGAGCCACCTCTCATAGTTGTATATTTGAAAAACCTGTTTTATTCCCCGTTTAGTCCTGTCACTGACATCTGACTCCTCGCTCCTCTGAACCAGCTGGTCTGAGCTGCAGGTCATCATCACCTGCTTCAGTCCGACATCACAGATGAAAACAGCCTCAGCTCTTCTGTTCAGGACACTTTGTGGCCTTTGTAGCTCAGAAACTGACGTCCACAGAGGAGTTTGGTCTGTTTGTGAACATCTGCAGATTAATAACATACCTGATACATTCTGATCCACTAAAGTTACACACAATACCCTATGAACAAATCCATGTGTCTGTTATCTTCACCAGTGTCTTCAATGGTTCTGAAACAATTATACAACATGTTAAAGATTTGAGTCTACAGCTCTAAACACACAAACACGGGGACCAATGCAAAAAATACAACATTAGATAATAAATATGTAGTACAGCTCAAAGTGGTTATAGCTGTGGGTTAGGTTAAGTTATGGTTAGGTTAGGTTATGGTTACATTCAGTAGAGATCACCCGGCATGCACTTTTCAGAGTGCACCTTTCTAGTTTATTTTGTAACACAGAGAGAAATGAGAGGCTTTGGATACAGTGTGATTGTTGCTAAAGGTGTACTTATTCTCTGCCAAGCACAACCTGACCCCTCACTCGTGGTTAAATTATGTTGGCAAGGAGAATCAAATAAAGACAATGATCCAAGCACAAATGTGTTTTGCTGCACAATTTCCACACACATATTGTGCACCCATTTCTGCATCCTTCCTCTTCCTCCAGCTCTTCGATCTGGTTTACCGAGAAGAGACCTTGCTGAATGTCATAAAGAGTGTGACCCGCAACGGCCGCTCCATTGTTCTGACAGCAGTACTGGCTCTTATCCTTGTCTACCTCTTCTCCATTGTGGGCTACATCTTCTTCAAAGACGATTTCATTTTGGCTGTCGACAGGATACCCAACAAAACACTAGGTACATTGAAGTACAAAGTTCTTATCCCCTGTGGGACAAACTTGCCCTCCCTGACCCAATCAGTCAAGACACTAAGACAAATACAGACACATTGGTTGTCTTCACCCTGTCCAGTTAAAAGTATATAGATGAGCTTGCTTTTCTTATGACTCTGGTTACCTAGCTTTTAGCATCACCATTGATCAGTGCAGTTAAGGGATATGGCATGAATATTAATGGTGAAAAAAGAATTGTGGCATAATGTCTTGTTTTCCCCACTGAACAGACCATGGAGCCAGTATGGTGGGAGAGTTCTTCTCTTCTGGAGTGTGTCAGAAAGAAAATGGGGAGAACTGTTCTACTGAGGCTGTGATGGATGGTACGTTGAAAAAAGAGGAAGGTAACTTTGTGTAACTGTGTGTGTATGTGAGTGAGTGCAGGGGGAGGGCCAACAGGGTTGAAGTGTTTGAATGTACGTGTTTGTGCATGCATGCCTCTCTGAGGTGTTTGTGTGTGACCATGTGCCTCAGTCTGTGTGTCTGTCTCAGAGCAGGCTTGTATGTGTCAGTATGTGAAGGTCTGACTCAGCCTGAGGAGATTCATCCCATGAGCTCTAAATCTGGGCAGTGGGGTGGTCATGGATTAAACCTGGCTGGGCGAACTGGGAGCTTTCAGGGATCTTTGTGAAATGGTGGGGTTAAGACTCCTTGTGCGCTTCAGGGGAAGGGGCCCCTGGGTTGAAAGGTCAGGGATTAATTACCATCAGGTACAAGCAGGGCGATGGGTTCACTCAGCAGTTGCGCAGAGAGCATCTCACTGCATACGAGTTCCTGCAAACCTGCTGACCTTAATGGGAAAAGCCTCCTAACAAAGATGAATAGATAACCCTAACCTCCTTGAAATTGAGCAGCCAACCATGTCGAATCCTCAAACCTGACCTTGTCTAGGCTTCCCTATCTATTACCACCATGCTGGCTAATGATGGTAGTCTGGTGACTTGATTTTGTGTGCATAGTTTAGGAAATTCCCAATCTTGTTGTGCCCTTAAAGACCTGTAATTCACAACAAACCAATAGCAGACAATGAAATGAGGTTTCAGATGCATACGGACTGTCCTTAAGTCCTTTATTTTTAGGGTAGCCGTTGTCTCAGTGACATCTCTTCTTTGTGGATTTAGCTTTAAAGCCTTGTTGACTGGTAGTAAGAATGCATCTGACAGAGCAGACAAAGCTTTACATTCATAAAATCTGACAGTACTGGTGTGTCTTCATAGCTTCCCTCACTGTCCAGCCGTCAGCGGTGGTGATAGAGGACAAGGAGCGAGCGTGCGACTCCCTGCTCATGTGCATTGTGACAGTATTGAGTCACGGCCTCAGGAGTGGAGGAGGTGTTGGCGACGTCCTGCGGAAGCCATCCAAAGAGGTACAAACAGCACAGGAACGCAACAAGAAGAATAAATCACACTTGAGGAGGGAAGCCTTTTTAAGAGTGTAAAAGGCAGCACATACACATTACATTTCCAAAATGATGACTTGCTACAATCTTACGCTCTGATTGAATTCAACTTAATGTAATCTTTGTGGTAGGGGATTGTGCAAGCATGTTTGATGTGTACTACATTTTGTTATCAAAGTGGATGGAGAAAACTGATAGACATCTGAAAAATGAAATGTTTTAATGAGGCCATGATTTAACTCTAAAATAGAATGGTTAGCCAATTCCATGTCAAAAAGCCAACTGTTGAAGGCTACAGTAAGTGCACAGTGGCAACCTCTGTGACCTACCAGCAGAGCATTTTCAACATACCAGAAAAAGCGTTAATGGTACTCCTCCAGGATGCAGAGAAGCTTGTGCTCTACCACAACATGTGCTGCAGATTGACCCATACAATGAGGCCATGACTCATATACACTTATCCTCTCCCTCAGGTGTCTCTGACACACACACACACACACGGCTGCTGTACAGCTTGGTAGTGCCCTGCATGCACAATGAGTCACTCCAGTGTGTTAGCAGTGACAGTAGTAAAATGAGATAGAAACGGGACGCATATTTACATAAACACAACTTTTCTTTTCTAGGTTTAAGTAAAAGCTGACAGCTGATATCTGGACAGGATATGTGGGACCACAATTAGACGACCCCAGCAAAGGACTGAGAAATGTATAATTGGGTTATTAATTAGGTTGATTAGACTTATTTCATTAATAAACAATTGTAGCACAGTTTTCATACATAAATGCAGGCTCACTATGTGGCAAGCAGCAGGCCACTGGTGCCCTGTTTATCTAGTGTGTTGTAACAGTTTATCAATGATTTATAAAGCATTAACAACCTAATTAATAAACTAAGTACAAACCATTTGTTAATCCTGCGTAAGGGTTATTGTGAAGTTGTACTATAAAGGCATCTAAGATTCTCTTCTCAGTATACATGTGTACAATTTTGCTGTATATGAAGGTGTGAGCCTGTAACCTCCAATCTCCGGTCCATATTACTAAATTTACTCACCTAAAATGACAGTAACATCTAGACATCTGGCTTTTAATGTAGTTTCAGTTTGTGATTTTTTATTATATGAATTTGGACAAGCAGCCACGTCTCAAACATTGTAAAGAAAACAAGTCCTATAAGTGGTTTTTAGTCAAGTCGCACATTCGTGACCATTAGAGAACACAAAGTAGAGAATGGACAATTATTAATACTAGATTAGTATTAGTTCACTGTTGATATGTCTATTCCCAGGGCTTGTTCTTACCGTTTTTCCCTGTTTGGCATCAACAGGAGCCCCTTTTCGCAGCCAGGGTGATCTACGACCTGCTCTTCTTCTTCATGGTCATCATTATTGTCCTCAACCTCATCTTTGGTGTCATCATCGATACATTTGCTGACCTGAGGAGTGAGAAGCAGAAAAAAGAAGAAATCCTAAAGACGACATGTTTTATTTGTGGTGAGGAATTGAGTGAAGATGTTGTCACACATTTTCAATAGTTGTCGTGATCACATTTGAGTGATTCTGCCTACTGAGCAGTTCAAACAGGCGCAGTGTTTCAGTAGCATCAGGGGAGTGTGACTCATGACCTTTGTTACATCTTTTCCGGTCTTTTTCCCATCAGCACTGTGACATAGTCGTACTACCTTCTTAGAACTAAATACAGCAGAAATACTTTTCCGGGTCTAAGCTGCAGTCACACACTGCTCTATAGAATCAGTCATGTGATCAGTAGGTGTGAATGCTAAGGTTGCAGACCATGATGAAATGAAGAGAAATCAGAGGAGTGGTCTGCTTTGAGCCTGCTCTGCTCTGAGCGTGTGATTGCTGTGTTGCAGCTTCGCATTAGAGCTCTGTGCAAAATGGGGGCTGTTTTTCTGGGTAGTATAAACAACGAGACGCCTCCTCTTCCCAGAATGAAGGGGTTAGTCATGGCAGGTGCTGCTGTGGAAGAGGAGCACATCTTCTGTTGCCATATGGGCCTTGACCATGTTAGACTCTGCACTCAGTCAGATGCCAGCCTCAGCCAGTCATGTATCGGCATTTCATGTGACCAGTCGTCTGTCTGCTCTGGCCTCGTTCTTCTTTGGCAAAAGCATAGCAGTAATGTCAGTCGATTACAGGGCTTTGTTGTGACAAGTATCTGAACATTTTTAGCAAATCTGCCCTCTGACGTTGGATCTGCCCGTTCCATCGTGACCCCTTTCCTCTTCTTTTTTTCAGTCTTTCTCATTAAGGTCACAAGAATGGTTATGCCATATTTTCCTTCACTGCTCCAAAGAAAAGAGTGCACTGTGCTTATTTGGGTGTGTGTGTGTATCCTGTCATTCTTAGGTTTGGAGAGAGACAAGTTTGACAATAAGACGGTTACCTTCGAAGAACACATCAAAGTTGAGCACAACATGTGGCACTACTTGTTCTTCATTGTCCTGGTGAAGGTGAAGGACTCCACAGAGTACACTGGGCCTGAGAGCTACGTGGCCGAAATGATCAGGGTAAGGAGGATTTTCACGTCTGACATTCGATCACAACCTTCAAATCTACTCCACGGCTCCTATCGAAGGAAAGCTAAAAGTGGGTCATATTTGGAGTGAATGAAATCTAATTGCTGTGAACAGTCCTCAATTTTCCTCAATTCACACTCCCATCCCTTCAAATTCAGCTCTGTTTGCCACTGCAGGCAGTGACTGATGTACCTCAGAGACTCCACATGCAGAAGTACTAATAATAATTAATGAGGTTAACATTCTGTCTTCACACTGTAGGCCTGTGACTCCAGCCTTCAGCTTTACATGGCTCTGGACACAGTGGATTACTGCAGCCTTTTTGTTTCCCTGCACTGGTGATGGGCTATATTTTCCAATATTTTACAATCTGGCCCAGATTACCAGGACTGCATTATGTAACCTCTGCCTCCGTGACCTTGAATCCTTCCAAAGTATTATCACATCAGGCAGCTTTGTGAATTAACTTTCAGACAGAGTCTGCCATTGGCATAAAATGTGTTAATCCCCCAAAGCAGCCGTGCTTGGCTTTAATCATTAAACACACACACAGACACACACTCAGGTCTCGCCTTGCATATTGCCTCATGATAGGCACTTAGGCAGACCCGGACGTAGCCGCATGCTTTCTGGAAAAGCCAATAGTTTACTTTATTATACAGTTATTATGCATTCCATTCTATTCTATGTCCTGATTCGGTCAGTTTCTGACACTGACGTGTGTATAATATACATATTGTGTATTCTACTTGAGTTTTTCTTTTTCCGTGATGAATTCTAAAACATGACTTCAGACAGCACAATTGAAACTGATATTTATTTAAAATTTTTACATCAGATACACACATGCACGTTCAATCTGGCTTTTCTTTTTTCACACTGATTGACCCAGATGAACTGGGTGGAAATGTGCCTTTAAAAATGAGAAGCAGAGAGAAAATTGATTGTTTTGGTGGTTACATGGAAGTCGTTGCCTGTGAGCATCAGAAAGCAGACAGAGGAAAGCCCCGTCTTCTGAAGTGGCTGCTTTCCTGACGCACTTATGCTGCTGTCACTGTCTGACACAGTTTCTCATTAGATGCCGTTTAGCCCACTTCGCTGCCCTCTGTCTTGATCTGTTGCACTCTTGTGACAAACCACCTGATTTGGGATTAACCCCCATCCTCCCTCCCATTAACCTCACCCCCCGCTGAGCCTCCATGAGTCTGACGAGGGGGTGCTCTGACCGGCAGGTTGAGCAGGGCACATGGTGTGAAAGAACCCGATGACCTGTCAGCTGACCCAGTCATCCTTTAGCTTCACATGCAAGTGTTTCCTGTTGGCCCCCTTGTGCTGCTGTCTACAAAGACTGCACTGTCCACGAAACACATTCATTCATTCATGGAGATCATAGTGCGTCTTTAAATTGAGTCAGGTTTCAGCACTATTTGTTGTTCATTTCATTCAAAAAATGGTAATATTATCTTTTGGTTTTATTTGATGGTCATAGAGACGAGACGGCAGAAACACAATGTCAAACACGTCAGTAATATCACAGTCAGACATCGTGTTTATGTATTTTATCTTACATATACCTCCTGTGCTGCCTTATCAACAGACGTTTTTCTGACGTGTTTCTAATATAATAAACTAAATGCGCGCTGTTTGAGGCCATGTCCTTTCTCTGTTGTTTCTCACAATGACAGTTGTATTTCGTGTAGTTTATTTCAGACGCATCTCACAGAATTTAACAGTGATTTGCATCGTAAACATCATTTGTCAGCCCAGTGTCTTCATCTGTTTCTAACCAACCCTGTTTCGATTTATTTGTTGCTACAGTACCGTGGAAGAAGCAGCAGGACAGGGGGGGGGTGTAGAAGCCAGACTACTCTGACAATGACTGGGACTGACGTCAATGGTGAAGGGCTCTGAGTGAAGTGTGACATCTAAGGTGTAAAAGACGCTGCTTGGCTCACACTTATTGTCGTCATTCTTACTGTGTTCCACACTTTGGGATGCCCCAGGTCCATGAGCCCATTGCGAAAACTTGATCGAGGTAGTCATTCCCCAACTATAGCAGAATATCTTTTGGCATTTATTTGCATATGTGTTGAGTGAGGGGGCTGTCAGGTGGCTTGTGGCATGACTGTGACGTTTTTTGTTGCTGTTTTAACCACACAGCATCCTGTTTCTCTGTCATGGCCGTGCGGTTTTAATAATGAAAAATGTACTTCCGTCATTTCCATTGAACCAGCGTGATGTCGAGTCTTGAGTCGTGGCTGCACTTCTCCATTTACTGGAAGTGCTTTCATTTGTCAACACTGAGTGTGGAAAGAGGGCTGGGCTGCAGCTCCTAGTCAGAGTCAAACAAACACACATGTGCCTCTCGCCGACACGCAGAACCCTACAGGAGGAAACGGCCTCAGTCATGTTCACTCTGTGTGTGTGGTGTGTGTGTGTGTGTGTGTGTGTGTGTGTGTGTATTGGGGGGGGGGGGGGGGCAGGTGAACTAGGTAAACACAGCCTCAGTGTCTTTGCATTCAGGAAGTGGAAGCTCATCTCCTCCTCTCAGAATGAGTGTATGCTGCTCGTTATCTTAGTGTTGTGTGATTCCCCTTGGCCTGCCATCTGACCCAGGACCAGTTTGTGGTTCAGTCGGCCTCCTCACTTGTCCCGATGTCTCCAAATCAGCCACTGAACCCGAGGGATTTTCCAGATGGGTTCTGTTTGCGGCCAGTGATCTCAGTGGCTCTACAGCATCCTCCCTTTTAACTGGAGCGGCATTAGACAGACAGTTTGCTGATTGAGAGCACATGACAGATGTGTGTTTGTGTTGTAAAGAATTAAATAATGACTTATTTAGATGCAGGTTCAGACAGAGCACAATAAGGATATAGATGCGTGACAGAATGCAGCAGCGTAGCCCTCGGCCCTGTTTGAGCACAACGTCCCCGTCATAGCTGCTGGGTTTCACTTCTCTGCCACTTTTGCATATGTAGAGATGCATTGACCAAAAATAATAAAGTATTTTTTCTGTATCATAATCATTCTGTTCATTCAGTTACTTTTCCTTAAGGTTATAATCCTTAACAGTTCCATCCTGATTGATTTGGTTACATTGCAGGTGCAGTTTCATACTACACGTCCCAGAATTCTGAGGGCAGCACTCGATGAGCAGCTTTAGCTCGAGTGCACTAACCTCTGTGTCACAATAAAAGCCAGTAAAAAAGTCTGATGTGAATCAGCTGTCATAACTTCAGACAGCTCTGATACAGCATGGCGAGGGTGGACGGTGACTTCAATGTGACGACCTTTTACATGAATCTGTCACTAACACGGCAATTGCTGAATAAATGTCAACCATAATCATTTTGTGCATATTTAGACACAGATTTTCTTATCATGCATAAATAACAAACAATGAAATCGTAAATAATCTTTTTCCACTGACACAGTAGTGCATTAAGAGTATTCACTGGCAATTTAAAAGCACCTTCACTTTGCAAACCTCAAAAACAGAACTGCTAAAATGTGGGAGTATAAGCTTGAGGTTTCGGGGTTGCTGCTGACATCCGTGTGCCAGGCTGTGATCAGGTGATACCTGTCGTCTCACAGTGGACTCACACCAGCTCAGGTCCTCACTCCAGCGTCTGTGTGTGGCCAAATGAGGAAGTTTGCTTATTCATCTTGTGTGTGTGTGTGTGTGTGTGGTGTGATTAAGCGTGAGGGGAAACAAATCACTGATGAGTGAACCATCTCCCCCCAAGTGATTTCAAGAATGCCCTCATATCCCATGTGATTCTAGTACGGAAAGTCCCCCATGATTACTTTGATTCCACTTTTAGCTTCAAATCACAGCACACAGCCAAACATACAAAACAGGGCCTACATTGAAAAACGCACATCAAACTGGGCTCAGCAGACGCACCCTCAATGCCATTTCGGTTGGAATGTGTGGAGCATTTTCAGCAGCAGCCAAGGATAAAAATTAGAGCAGCTCATTTGCAGAATTAAATGTAGAATAAACGGTAATGACTGATGATGATGATGAATTGCACAGCTGACTGTCGATTACAGAAAAGAATGTGACGGATCAGAGTTGTTGTGAGTTGCTGTTTTGGCCATGTGTGTCCACCAGGAGCACAACCTGGACTGGTTCCCACGGATGCGGGCCATGTCGTTGGTCAGCAGTGATGCAGACGGGGAGCAGAATGAGATCAGAAACCTGCAGGAGAAGCTGGAGTCCACCATGAAACTGGTGTCCAACCTGTCAGGCCAGCTGACCGAGCTCAAAGAACAGGTGGGTTCAGCTCAGCGCCGACAGAGACTCGACTTCATAGTGAGGGACGAGTGCTTGTCGTCTCACACGTGAACAGTCACTCGAGGCGTGTTTGTTTGCCGCTCGTTGCCCTTAAAATGCAGAGTTACTAAAGGCAAAAGATGATGAGTTAAAGTTGAGACATCCTCTCATGAGGCTCAGCCTGGAGTAAATTTAGTCTCTATGGATCTCATTAATGACCTGTTGCCTCATGTTTGACTTGTCATTTGTCTTCCCTATTTACTAATTGATTGGTTTGCAAGAGCATGAATGATGAACGTGATCTCCTTCAAAACAACTGCTTTTCATCAGACTGGTTAGTGAGTTAGTTAATTCGTGAAAAAACGTCCATGGGCTTCAGTGCCTCTATGTTGTGTAAGAACACATTCTGCTGATATTGCGTATGAAGGCAAATACGGCTACAATTGCACAATGCTGCAGTCCCTGTTTTTCTAGTAAACAGAATTGTAAAAATGTCTTTACCCTTGAAATGAGAACTCTCTGTGAGGAAGTGAATGTGACCGAGACATTTTGACCCAGACAGGGGGAAATGATTATTGTGTTGTTTTAAAGCTTTGAAGGCCACGGTGGCATCAGTCACATTTCATTCTAAAGGCCACATCTGTTTCACTTATATTATTAGGGAACCGTTTGCTTGTGCAGACGTGAAATCTTCATGAGCTTAAATTAAAGAAGAAAAAGTGTTCTCTGTGTTTTGTCTTTCATTGGAAAGTTGGCTGAATTAAAAAACCCGAGTGAAGACGGTCCGTGGTTCTACTGTTAGTTAAAACTATCCACTCGATGTGTTTTTCTCTAACTTGCCCCTCTACGCAGAACTATTTCTCCTGTACACTCATCACATAACCACTTTGTCTTCTCATTTTTAATGTTGTGTTTCAGTGCTGTGGTGCAAATCTTCAGCATTTTCATGTTGCTTAAAGATTTCTTAGCACAGAGCCTGTTCTTATTCCTGCTGTATGAAGGTTAACACCTGTGTTATGACTCATGTGCTTTGCTTGATCTCTGAAATTTCTTTTCACAGAGTTTCAGTATTAGTGGCTTGTACTGTGCTGCTTTCGTCAGTAGACGCAGCGCCGGCAGGATTTCAAAAGCCGGTGTTTCAGCTGAGCCGTGTGCAGGGTTTGTGCAGCATCAGTTAGTTTCTTTAGAGTGGTATGAAGGGTTGAATGGAGGAAGACTACGGAGCGGAGAGGCTGCCAGTGCAGGTGGAGTGATATCTGACTTTTATGTGCTCTTCAGATGACAGAACAGAGGAAACAGAAGCAGCGGATTGGCCTGCTGGGACATCCTCAGCACATGAACGTCAACCCCCAGCAGCCTGCGTGAGGTCGCCGGATGCGGCCCTGAACAGGTCTGGTGTCGGCTGCGTGTGTGGATGGAGCCGGCAGTCCTCGTACTGAGGCTGTGTGTAAGTTAGAGCGGTAGGGAAACAGTGTACCATAGGTAGTCATAGGACGATGTGTAGCTCTACCCACGCTAGTGTTGCTCCAAACAGCAGCACCAACCCCCCCACCCCCACCCACCTCGTTGTGTTTCGTCCAGTTGGAGCTGGTGCCAAATGTTTTCTATGTAAGAAAAAATGGACAACACATGGCCTTTACTGGTTGAACTTGAATCATGATACAGCTGACCGGACAGGAGGAATTAGTCCCATTTGTTTTCTTATTTCATTTTCTGTGAATGTTTTCTATTTATATCTCTGGCATAACAAGCAGTATTAAATGTCTTATTTTTCTATGTTGCAATATATCAACATAAATATGCAACCTGGTTGGTATGTTGGTTTAAGTTCATCAGTCATGTCTTGTTTAAAAGCGTGGGCCAAGGTTTTTGTCGTTGCCACTGGATAAAATAGGGAGTAGTAGCTTGTCTTTACTTACGCAAATATAGAGATAATATTTAATAAGCTGGCCTTCTCAATTTAACCTTTTTTTTCTTTTATTTCTTGAAAATGCGCACACTTCTTGAGTGTCGGCTGCACTCAGTAGAGACAGTAGGAGGTGTTAGATAGATAGATATCTATATATATATATTGCTCTATCTATCTATCTATCTATCTATAGATAGATATATCTATCTATCTATAGATATATATCGATATCTATCTATATCTATATCTATCTATATCTATATATATAGATATAGATAGATATAGATATATCTATATATATAGTCGTCTCACTGTGGAAATCCAATGGTGTCACATCTCAGTGCATCAGTGCATTTTATGATACATTTTCTGTCTTATTTAAGAGGGTTGTAAAAGACATTTAGACTGTTTGACTTGTCGATCAAATATATTAACACATGATGTGCTGGGGATCACTCATGCTGTCACAGCCTGCTCAGGAGTTGTGTAAGTTTTCCTCTAATGAGTGTCGTTAGCATAATTTCCAGACTTGTTCCATTTGTGCCTGTTTTTGTCCTCATTTTACTGACTTTGTTACTGACTTTAATGGTCATGTTCACTAAACTGTTTTAGTTGTCTTACCGATAGATTGGTCTCTTTTTTTGGACTACTACTGTATGTGTATATAACGTTTGTTGCTTATCTTTGCCTTTGTATAGAAAATGACGAGAAATAACTGTTGAATGTTAGGATTAACTAAGAATCTAAGCACTGTCAATTTGTATATTGAAGTAGAATAATTTATTAAAATTGATGGAATTATCCTTTACGACCATGTTGTGTCTGTTTATTGTTGGGATTAAGGATTCTCATTAGAAATTATTCATATGGAGACAATCATTAATGTGTTTTATTGTGTAAAAGGGTGTATTTCTACACTCTGGTAACCCATCAGCCACGCTGGTGTCGAACTCTGTCAGCTCAGTAATAAGTCAAATGAATCAACATACTATAAAAATCATAGCAATATCACTGATAGAATTTCAGAAAAAAAAACCCCACCACATTGTCAAATGTAGGAAAACTGAGGGAGAGGCGGTCATACTGGCAGCATCGCTGTAGTCTGAACCATAAATGTCACCTATGGACAACCTACAATATATTCCATGAGTCAAATGTAGGAATTTCAGACAGTTTTTTTCCAGTTCAGAGATTAAAGTAGGCCATGATTCTTTTGGCTTTCAGAAACTAAGTCTGTCAACTGGAAACACGCATGTGTGAAACCAGCAAACGGCAGCAGTACAAGAGGAACGTGTGTTCCTGGGTGGAATTAAAATGCAGAACTCCTCATTAATCAGAGACTCTTACAATATAGTCTGCATGCCAAATATTAACTATTAATTATGAATATGCCTCCTTCAACTTCACACTTGAGTTTGTGCGACTAAAACTGATGTGACTGTGACAATGCTGCTAATCAGTGAGTTAGAGATCACTCAACAACTACATGAGTTTCTACAAATGTATATTTTACCTACAGGCTTGCAACTAAAACCAGGGCAGTGTGAGAAAACCCCAAACACTGCCGTACATTTAAAGATGTGCTGATATGGAGTCATCTGGAGGCCGTAACGGTAAGCAGCGACAATGGAACTCAACTCAGGGACTCATGACTGGGCTTCAACGAGCAGTGAGCTAAAAGGGTACATTATTAGTTATGAAGCACTATACAGGAGCAACGTGGGGGAATAGAGGCAGCCGTGGAGTCTCTTTTTTATGATACTTTTTTCACTGCACTGCCTTTATTACCTATTTTTATGATTAGCGTTTCAGATGAAGACTTTCTATGCAA
The DNA here is from genome assembly GCF_042242105.1 of Pempheris klunzingeri. Taxonomy (NCBI): domain Eukaryota; kingdom Metazoa; phylum Chordata; class Actinopteri; order Acropomatiformes; family Pempheridae; genus Pempheris; species Pempheris klunzingeri. The sequence goes on from NC_092013.1 coordinate 31,281,685, forward strand.
AAAAATTTGATCAGCCTCTAAAATATGATGCACTGTTTTAGATCAAACTACCCGACAGTGTATGAAATGTTTAACATCAGCTCCAGCTCAACCAGCTGCAACACCACAATTTACCTGCTAACTGTTAAGCAACTTGGTTTTGTGATCATCATGTACCATTGCTATGATGTTTTAGTTGGTTATTATTCTGTATAATGTGGTTTTATGTGATGACCCCTCATTGACATCCTTGTTCTTTTCCCCACACGTGCACGAGTCACCACTTTCATTTTCTTCAGGATTTTAGCTGCTGACACACTCACTGTTTCCCGCTCTGTTTCTGTCTACGGTCTGTGTCTCCCGCCCCCCCCCCCCCCCCCCCGAGCCGTCGGTCCGGGTCCGCCCCCCCGTCGGTGGGGACGCTCTCGGTTGGCAGCGCGTGACGTCAGCGACGGGGATGTGCTCGGTTGTCTCGCGGCCATGCGGAGCTCAACGTGACTGGCCGGCCCCGCCGCGTGCACGCAGCGTTAATACCGAGTACGGCAGCCGGAATAAAAGGCGATCCAGAAAAACAAGTACAGTGGCATCCGCTCCAGGTGCACGTGCCGCACGGCAAACGGGTACAGTATGAAATTAGGTGTCTGCACGGAGCGCGTGGCACATGGCAGCCTGCAGTGAAACGTTGCCCTTTACTAGTGAGGAAACTGTGGACAACTAGTACTGTGCCTTTTACTAGTGAGGACACTTTGGACAACTAGTACTGTACGGGTTAGTTCTGATACTAACCTGGTAGAAACAACAGACCCGTGGAGCCGCAGTTAACTAGTACTGTACGGGTTAGTTCTGATACTAACCTGGTAGAAACAACAGACCCGTGGAGCCGCAGTTAACTAGTACTGTACGGGTTAGTTCTGATACTAACCTGGTAAAAACAACACACCTGTGGAGTCGCCGTTAACTAGTACTGTGCGGGTTGGTTCTGATACTAACCAGCCTTATTTTGTGACCATGGGAGATAAAGTTGGGCCCATTCTTAGTTTACCAGGTAATATGACAGATGTGTTGATGAGGAGCTGTTGCTCCACTTTCCTCCCTGTCTTCATGGAGCATGGTGGTACACGGGACTTGGCCCCACAGGAGGAGTACTACACCAGTGGGCTGTCCTCCAGCAGCAGGCAGGGAGGAGGGGGAGCAGCATGTCTGGCTGTGTGTGTGTGTATGGAAAGCCAAACACTTCAAAACACAACGTTTGTAGCACATTAACAACACGTTGACAACACATTAACAGCTCATTGATAACACTAACAACTCGTTGACAACACATAAACAACACGTTGATAACACATAAACGACTCATTGACAACACTAACAACTCGTTGACAACACATAAATGACTCATTGACAACACTAACAACTCATTGACAACACAAACAACTCATTGACAACACAAACAACTCATTGACAACACATAAACAACTCATTGGCAACACTAACAACTCGTTGACAACACAAACAACTCATTGACAACACTAACAACTCGTTGACAACACAACTCATTGACAACACAAACAACTCATTGACAACACAAACAACTCGTTGGCAACACTAACAACTCGTTGACAGCACGATAACAACACATTAACTCGTTGACAACACATTAACAACAGTTGACACCACAGCTGGATAACTCGTTTACAGCACAATAATACCACATTGACAACACGTTAACATAATATTAACAGTTAACAACATGTTGACAACACGCTGACTACTCGATAACATGTTGACACCACATAAATGAGTTAACTTGTTGACAACATGATAACACCATAACGCGTTGACAACATGGTAACATGTTAACATGTTCATATCACATCAACAACAGTTAACAACACATCAACAACAGTTAACAACACATCAACAACAGTTAACAACACGTTGACAGCATGTTAACCACAAGTTAACAGCTCTTAAACTATGTCTCAAACTAGGTCCATTTGTCCACATGCCCCTGTTGAACAGGTGAGTGTCATAAGATCCCATTGGCTGTGGAGAAGTGGGGTTAAACCATTTCTCTAAGTGGGGGGGGCCCTGTCTAACATGGTAAAGATTCTCTTATTTCTTTTTCTCTTTCTTCCTGTTTTGTGTAGTCTGTATAATTAAAATGTTTGGATTGTAGTTTTATGACAAATTAATTTAAATAAGACATCTGATGCTGCTCATGTGGGGGTTCTTGAATCCTTAATGTAGAATTCCTGATAGTTGAGTCTCTCTCTGCATTAAAGAGTTTGGTCTGGACCTGCTCTTTATGGAAAGCATCTTGTGACAACGCTGTTATGAATTGGCGCTATATAAATAAAGATTGATTTAGACTGATTGATCAACACCTGTTGACAAAGTGTTAAAGATAAACGTGCTGTTTGCATGTTGTCAACTTGTTGTTAACATGTTGAAAGTCTTGAACTGCTGGACTTTCCATAATTGTGTGTGTGTGTGTGTTTGTGTGTGTGAGAGAGAGAGGGAGTGAGTGAGTGTTGAAAGCACCGTACAACACGTGAGGCTCATGTGACGGTGTGTGAGCGTGTGTGTGTGTGTGTGTGTGCAGCCCGCAGACGTGCCTGCAGTCACAGGCTTTATTTAACACGTCGTCTCAAACCCGCCCAGCTCTCACACATCAGCCGGGCGGCCGCGGAGCCTCCGCACAACGACAAGTGCGTCCGGACCTCAGGGGAACAACTCCAGCTCCCAGAACACACTCTCTCTCACGCACACACTCACTCACTGCAGAACAGGACATAGTTTTTCTTCCTTTTTAGGTCTCTCTCTGTTTTGAAGTGCGGCCACAGAGACGCATTTGGACCGTGCTGAAGGCTTTTTGAAGTTATTTTTCGGGTATTAGCATCGGACGACGGAGAGGATTACCAGCGCGCAGCCACCTCCCTGTGTGCCAAAACACGCAGCACTGGATATGGCTGAAATGTCAGGGTAAGAGACGCATTTCTGTTCGTGTTTTATTCTGAGCTGAACCATTTAAAGCACTTAATACTGAGCCCCAGCCAGACTAACTGTCTATATGATCTTTTCCCCAAAGAATGGAATTTCCCATTTATGTGTACAAACCGAGGAGGGGCATGAAGCGTGGGGATGAAAACAAGGTAAACACAAGTTAAATAGTTGCATAATATTCCTGCATGTATCGGTCTAAAATAAGCAGAGAGGATTTCACTGGAAACATTTCAAACCCTCTAGGAGACATACAAGTTGCCACACCGACTGATCGAAAAGAAAAGACGTGACAGAATCAACGAGTGCATTGCCCAGCTGAAGGACTTGTTGCCAGAACATCTGAAGCTTACAGTGAGTATTATCTTCCACATATGGCACGTCTGCTAACAGCCGCGAATCTGAGCCACCACGTTACCAGCAGTGTGTTTGCTCTAGCCCTTGGATTTAGATTTAGGAGACTCAAAATAAATGTTTTGGATTTTAAGAGAGTCAAAATGGACAGATATTTCTTTTTTTTCTCCGTTTGGGACTTTATTAATTCTGTTGTCTAAATTCCAATGAGGTTCTAGGTTTTAGTTTGCTGTTGAGGATTTTGTGTGTGAGAGTGGATCGCATGACTTCGAGGGTGTTTGAGGCTCGTCCTCTGTTCAGCTGCAGAATGTGTTACATAAGAAAGATCAACATGCTTATCGAAGGTCTTCCTGTTTTAGACGCTGGGTCATTTGGAGAAAGCTGTGGTGCTGGAACTCACTCTCAAGCATGTGAAAGCCCTGAGTGGCCTCCTGGAGCAGCAGCAGCAGAAAATTACGGCGCTACAGAAAGACCTGCAATTTAGTGAGTCTGATGCCGTAATGCCATGCAGATGTAAAATACAGACAGCTGTTTTTTTTACGAAGCATCAACAGACTGAGTGCTGATAGCTGTGTCTATTAGGTCTACTTGATGAAAAAGTGTGCATCAAAGATGATTGCTAACCCTTTGGTTCACCTTGACCAGGTGACCATGCTGGCGACGGAGCAGACAGCAGCGAGGAGATGTTCCGCTCTGGCTTTCACTTGTGTGCAAAAGAGGTCCTCCACTATCTGGCCGGCCAAGAGGACAGCAGGGACCTCACTCCCTCCCATGTCATCACCCACATCCAGAAGGTAGCAGCTGAGGTCCTGCAGCATCAAAGCAGCCTGCACCCAGACAAGTCCGTCCCACAAGCCTCTGAGAAACTGAAGAAACATGCTGGACAGTCCCAAAGGATGTCTGAGGGCCCAGCTAAGAACTGTGTTCCCGTCATTCAAAGGACTTACCCCCACGGGATGGGGGAGCAGAGCGGCAGTGACACAGACACGGACAGCGGCTACGGGGGAGAACATGACAAGCGTGACCCTAAAGCTCAGTGGTCAGAGAGCCATGCGAAGCAGGGGGAGCTCAAGAACATCACATCTGAGAGGACAGTCGGCCCCGTCAAGCAGGAGGGTGATGAGCCTCGGGCCAAAAAGTCAAAGTCTGAGCCCTCAGAGGACGAGATTCTCTCTGGTCACACGGCAGGAGGCTCCGGCAGCTACATAAGCTTCTCCCCCAATCAGCCCCCGTTTTGTCTCCCCTTCTACCTCATCCCCCCTGCTGCTGCACCGGTGGCAGCCTATCTGCCTATGCTGGAGAAATGCTGGTACTCCGGGGGCATGCCGGTTATGTACCCGGGCATGAGCGGCTCAGCAGCAAGCATGACCCCAGATACTCTCCCCTCCCCTCTGGTGATGTCCCTGCGGGCAGGGTCTCCAGTACCCCCTCAGAATCACATGGACTCCTCTGCTCATCACAAAGCTTTAAAGCAGGCCCCCCCATTGAATTTGGAAACCAAAGACTGAACAGATGAGTCTGTTGGAATCTTGCCCTCTGAATGTTAGTGGGGCTGAATGGTCGGGCTTCTGAAACGAGGGTAAACATAAATGCACTGGTATCCTGTCAAACCACAGCAGCTGTTTGACTAATCAGAAAACCCACCCCAGCAAAGAACAGCCAGTGGCCACCACCGTCTGCCCTCAGCCCCTCGCACACTGAAACAGGACTTTGCTCATGTGAAGGCTCAGAGATCTGTTGCCTGCTGCATGGCTCTGGAACACTGTGAAGATGGTCAGGTTAAAGACGATGATCATATCGTGACAGGGTTTTCTTTAGCAAGCTTTGTCTTCTTGAATGTCACAGGTAAACCCAGAATGTAAGGCATGGATAAACCCACCCCCACAACCCTCAGCTTATTTGGACCTACTTTTTGCACCCACACCAGTCTGTAATGAATGTAAAGATCGAACAAATGCCCCCGTAGATGCTGCTTGATTATTATAACCGGCTGTAGATCTGTGAGTGGAGGATCTACCTTCAGTGTTTGTTGCTCCTGTAGCTGCAACAAACAGTTGTTTTGAGTTGAGTGTTACCAAAAAACACGACGTCAGGTTGTTCCTTTGTTGACCAGTGACGTCACAAAAGACATCGCTCCTTTGACCCTTCAGTTACTTTGGAGCAAACTGAGCACGAGTTCACGATGTTCAAAGATTTCAGGGCGTTGTCGCTGTTCGCCGTGTGTCACTCGTGTCTGCTGAAGAGTGATGTGGCCATACATGCTTTTATGATCCAGTTTGTGACTCATGACTATTTGTGCATCTAGATGGAGTTCCCGTGAAGTTATGTCTTGTAGTTATTTTTGTTTATACTACTCGAACATCTCTATTTTTGATACGTGACCCGCTGAGTGTATTTGCATTGCTACCAGAGGAAGGTTGAGGTTGTCTTTTACTGGATGCCAAGAGAACGTGTGCAGTATTTAGCATTGTGCTCAACCAGATTTGCATCTTGTCCACAAATTACTGATCAAGTTAAGGCCTGACCTTAGCTCATGCTGTTGCCTTTACTTGTTTAATGCAGACACAACGCTGGCAGTGTGTAAATGTATTCGCTTTAAATGTTGTGTCTATGGCAAAGAGAGTGAATGTAAAGTTCAAACAAAAATAATAGTTTTGTATAGAAAGAGGTACTAGGGATTTTTATTTTGAATTGTAACAAAAGGTTGTTGTACATATTTTGTATATAAAGTATTATTGATATATATTAAAATATTAATAAAGTTTTTTCCCTGGAATTTGTGTCTCACTGCCTGATGGCTAAAATGTGTTGGAGGCAGCCAACCTGACAGCTCCTCAGAACAACACGTACTTATGTAACACTTACGTAACCCATAAAGCAGCAGTGCCTGTGTAAATCAATAGCAAGTCTTAGATGACAGGCTGTAAACAGTTCTAAGGCATTTTGAAGGAATTACCTGTGGGATGTTGGTGACTTTTTGCTCATCTTTATAAATCTTCTTTACTGTTTTTAACAGTGCAACACTCAGCTGATCAAAAATCTTAAGACTCAATCAGTGCTGTCACAAATTTTATACACCAATAAAAGCTCACCCTGCACTGTTGATATTAGTTTACAAATTACAGATAATAACTTTATATGTTTCTGTAAAAATGTGGACTACAAATTCATCTGACTTTTATAATTGGGTATAGTCATTTCTGTCCCATACACTTTATTTGGTTTACATACTGTACAGCAGCCACTGAAACAGTACTGAAAGTGTAAGAGCACAAAAGCTGTCTGGAAACTCTACAGTGGATGGAAATGGTATTTAAGGTTGCGAGGAAAAGGACTTTATATCTGATTAATTTTTAACATTTAATACTATGGAAGACCAGTCTGTTCTTTGGGGTGCCGTTTCCTGGGCGGTAACACTGCTGTAGTAATAGCGAGTATAAAAATTCATATCTTGTACTTTCCACCATGGCTCCCTGGGAGGAGTGGAAATGGCACTCCCTCTTTCCTCGTAATCACAGCAGTATTTGTGTAATTTCGTCTGCTGATCAGTGAAATCATTCCAACGCAGCATTTTGGCGTGTTCTTCACAGGCCTGTTGGAAGTGCTGATGTGCTCAAAAATGCACTAGCAGCGCCACCTTGTGGAATTTGTGCTCTCTAGGGACTCTATAAATCTTCATTAGACCACAACTGATGCAATGCTGCCTTAACTCCTCCTGAGAATATATTTGTACCAATTTAGCAGGATTACATACGTGTCAAATGACGAGGATGAACCTTAGAGAGAATGCCCAATAATATACAGTCATCAAGCCACATGGAGGGCTCACTGACGGTTTGGGTTAGGGGATCAAACTGTTCAGTGCAGAGACAAAATATTCATGTCACTCAACAAAACATTTTACAGTTCACTCTATTACAAATATCTTTTCCAGGTTTTATGTTGTCCGAATGTATCCCATGTAATTAAAGTATACACTGAGCTTTAGAGAAACTTAATACATCACGTAAAGCTAAAGCTGGTCCTGCCAACACTTTTTCTTTCTAAATTCATGAATTTGAGTAAGAAATAAATTATTGTGGCTGTTAGTATTAAATGAATGAATCTGCATTGCAATAGCAGCAGTTATGTGGCAGCCCCCAAAGAAAATCAACATTTGGGGTATTTTTGGTATGAATTCCAATGCATTGACATTTTCTAGGTATCAAAGTCGGACTGATCAGTTCTGCTGTCACATGACATTCAACACTTTCACCTGTGTGTGTGTGTGTGTGTGTGTGTGTGTGTGTCCTCATGGGAACAAGCAGCAGCTGGACGCCTCCTGGACCGCTGACATGTCTTGGAACTCCTGAAGCAGCACTCAGTAAGATTTACCAACATGTGGAGCAGCTGATGATGCCTAAAGCTGGCTCAAATTATTATTACTATTGTTATTAATTACTGTAAATAGATTTTTTTTCCCGTTTTGACATTCAGCATAAAAGTAACTTCAAGCAGCACAAAGAAGTGACTTTAGAACGTCTTCACTGTAATGACGGCCACTCATCCGTGTTTGCAGCAGCTTCATGTAGTCTGAAGTCTGAAGCTATGATTCGTAGTGATAGCTGTGTGCCATCAATACGAGAGGCTAAACACATAGTGAAGATCCAGTCAGTGACGCCCACTGTCACAGGAGACAGACACCTGGAACCACACATCAGAATTCATCTAAATTCAAATTCATCAAATTAATTCAATCTAATTCAAATTAAATTCATCTAAAAGAAGACTGTTCGTGTTCTTCTGGCCTTCTTCCACAATACAGCCTATTAAATGACATGCCCTCCACTTCAGCTGAATTCATGTTAGAGGAGAACCATGGCGAGGCCTCGGCAGCTGTGAAATGTAAAACAACATGTTCACACCAAAGCAGGGAGTTCCTCTTTCAAACTCAGTGACCCTGATTCCTCCAACTGACTTTCTCTATCGATATAGGAAGGCTGATAACCCTGTACCCCAACTCACGTCCTCTCTGTTCATTACTTATTATTAGGGGGCCGCTTGCAAGCAAGGCCCACTATTGAGCCAGCTATGCAAAGCATAATCGCAAGGCCCACTGCTATTCTCCATACTTATTTTTATTTCTTCCGTATGATTTTTTGCCATGCTACTCCTCCCAGAGCTTTCGCACCACACACACACACAAAACGTGCGGCTCGGTGGCGGTCGAGTTGCTATGACTTTTCTCAGAGGTCGGAGTGCACGTTTTGGAGCAAAGCGCGCCAAAACGTGCACCAAAAATCGCTCCATAGAAAATGAATGAGGAGCTAGAGTGGGTGATGTCATCGCTAGAGTGGAGAGGGACAGAAAAATCGTCTGAAGATTTTGTGAAAAACTCGCTCTCATGCCCACAGCGTGTCACTCAGACTCATGATTCATACATCAAAACGTAGGACTGCTCGGGCTGGTCGCAACGGTGTGACTTCGGACACACAGAAATGTACGCAGCTCCCGCTACGAGCCTCCAAGCGATGGGAGTTGAGACCAACTGCCGCATTAAGTGCCATGTTAACTGGCAGCACAAATCTGAGGAGGGAGGCAGACACAACCACTTTTCTAACCTGCTCCAGCTCTCTCATCTCACAAGTTAGAGACCTCAAAACTACACGTACGTGTTCAGCAGACCCTCCTCTGTCCACTGGTCCACACGCCAAAGCTATGACACTCAATTAAAACCCTCATTTTCAGAGGCATATCACAGCCCAAATCTCCATGAAAAGAGCTGTGTCTCCCCAGAGTGGCTCATTAGGCAACATCACCATAGCAACCATCAGGTGATGAGTGACCTCTGAGCCCCACAGAGACACTGAGCATGCTCAGTTGGTGGGAATCAGGTGATAGATGAAAGTTGACCAGCAGAGATTTGAACTGAACAAATTGAACTGTCTCACACATACACTCACACTCACACTCACACTCTCTCTCTCTCTCTCTCTCTCTCTCTCTCTCTCTCTCACACACACACACACACACACACACACACACACACACACACACACACACACACACACACTCACTCTCACACACACACACACTCACTCTCTCACACACACACACACTCACACACTCACTCACACAGACATACATACATACATACAAACAACTACATGTGCTGACTCACAACAGTCACAGGAACTCTGCCAGAGTCTGATTTTCAAAATAAAAGCCCTGTGTTTTTCAAAACAAATTTCCTCAGATTGTTCATCTGTACATCCTTCAACTTCAACTTGTGCTGGTCAAAGACCAGCACAAGTTGACACACACACACACACACACACACACACTCACTCTCTCACACACACACACACACACACACACTCACTCTCTCACACACACACTCACTCATACACACACTCACACACTCACTCACACAGACATACATACATACATACAAACAACTACATGTGTTGACTCACAACAGTCACAGGAACTCTGCCAGAGTCTGATTTTCAAAATAAAAGCCCAGTGTTTTTCAAAACAAATTTCATCAGATTGTTCATCCTTCAACTTCAACTTGTGCTGGTCGAAGACCAGCACAAATTGAATCAACTGGACTCACGGTGGCCTTTTCAAAATAAAAGCCCTGTAATTTTCAAAACACATTTCATCAGATTGTTCATCTGTACATCCTTCAACTTCAATTTGTGCTGGTCTTTGACCTCACACTCACTCACTCACTCACACACACTCACACTCTCTCTCACACACACACACTCACTCACTCACACACACTCACACTCACTCTCTCACACACTCACACTCACTCACTCACTCACTCACAAACACTCAACTCACTCTCTCACACACTTTCACTCACTCACTCACAAACATTCAACTCACTCTCTCACTCATATTCACACTCACTCACTCACACACACTCACTCACTCACACGTCTTGAGCGATCTGTGGTGGCGCTCAAAGTGAGGTCTGTTTAGCAATACGGACGTCGCACGCACCACGGCGGCCCCTGCCTAAAATTTCTGTGGGAAATTTTCTAGTTAAGTTCATTATTATTGTTAACCATCATCCATGATTACCATCATCATCATCATCATCATCACCAGTAGTGGCAGTTATGTTTTAGTGGTGGGAGGTGACTAACTACATCAATGCATTACTGAGGCCATTTCATTGTATTTCTATACAATGAAATTAAAGGCTAAAGGAGATTTTCCTTTTTATTTCCTTGCCCTATTCCCTTTTTATCAAATACTTTGTACTCCACGTTTACACTTAGTGAACGGCTATTTTTACTGGTTACTTTTCACAGTAGATTTGACATACAAAGCAAAAAAAGCAAAAAATATGATGCATTTTTATACATTCTTCTTTTTGCTATTGTAATAAAGTTAAAAGCCATTAGTTTGCGGAAGCTACACGTTTGTGTGAATTGTGTGGGCTGCGTTTTGACCAGCTTTTATTATGAAATCCTCGGAGCGGAAGTGTAATTCCTGCTCAGACTTTCAGGATGCGGGTGTGTCGGTGTGGACCGGGCGGGATGGTGCGAGCTCCGGTGCCGCCGCTGCTGTTGCTGCTGCTGCTGCCAGGACTCGTGGCGAGGTGTCGGGCGGAGGTGGCTCCGCCGAGCCTGAACATCAGCCTGGACGAAGCCCCGGAGGAGCGCTGGCTGCCGCTGACCCGAGTCTTTGACGTGGACTTCCTCCGGAGAGCCGCCGCGCAGGTCATCGAGTAGGTTTTCACAGACTCCATGTTTGTCAAAGACGATAGCAACAAGTTTCACAGTCTGCATCTGCCCTGCATCTGCCCCGGGCGGAGCGGCTGCACTCGAGCACTTTATGACGGCCGTCACATTTAGACACAGGAATTAGTACAGGTACACAGTGATATTAGTACAGGTACACAGTGATATGGTACACAGGAATTAGTACAGGTACACAGTGATATTAGTAAAGGTACACAGTGATATTAGTACAGGTACACAGTGATATGGTACACAGGAATTAATACAGGTACACAGTGATATTAGTACAGGTACACAGCGATATGGTACACAGGAATTAATACCGGTACACAGTGACATTAGTACAGGTACACAGTGATATTAGTACAGGTACACAGCGATATGGTACACAGGAATTAATACCGGTACACAGTGACATTAGTACAGGTACACAGTGATATTAGTACAGGTACACAGTGATATTACACAGTGATATTAGTACAGGTACACAGTGATATTAGTGCAGGTACACAGTGATATAAATGCAGGTACACAGTGATATTAGTACAGGTACACAGTGATATTACACAGTGATATTAGTGCAGGTACACAGTGATATTAGTACAGGTACACAGTGATATTAGTACAGGTACACAGTGATATTACACAGTGATATTAGTGCAGGTACACAGTGATATTAGTACAGGTACACAGTGATATTAGTGCAGGTACACAGTGATATTAGTGCACTGTGTCAGTGCAGGTTTACAGTACCTTTTTATGAAGAACATGTTACAGTAGGGTTAGTAAAGATGCTTGGAGGGTTTCGGAGGCTGTTGTAGAGAGGACAGACTGTCAGGGTGGAAATAAACTCCAGGCCACAGACAGCGTGGTTTCGTCTTAAGTTACATTTTCTGTGGCAGTGAACAAAGAGAGAGAATTACATTCGTAAGGGACAGAATTACAAATAGTGAAAGCATGTAATTCTTTCAGCCACTAACTAACTTAATGTCAGCCTGGAATCAGCAGGTAAACTAATTTCTGGGTTAATGAGCACCGTGCTCGTCTTCCCATAGTAGTGACTGACATGACTTTCTTATTTTTGTCAGCACCACAGTTCCAAAATGGGTGCATCAGGCAGTTACACCCATTGTGATGGCCCTGGAAAAGTATGTTCCTCAGCCGTATGCAGGGGAGATCCGTGGCATGGCCTCATACTTTGGAGGAAGCCTTTCAGACATCATCATTCTCAATTTTGCCTATGAAATATCTGCGTAAGTATGATTTTAAATCTAATTATACATTTATAATAGAACATTTTGTTCAATGCAGAGGTGCACAATATCTAACAATGGGTAAAAACCCATCTCATGCATGCAACAAACTTTATGCATTCCTAGATTTTGCACTAGCATCATAGCTCAGGACAAAAATGGGCACGTGTACCACGGCAGGAACCTTGATTATCCACATCCTGTTCTGAGGAATCTGACTGTCAACGTAGTTTTCCTCAAGAATGGAGAGGTATAGTATGTATTCGCAGCATTTAAAGACTAAATAACTGTGATACCTCCTCAAATTAAACCCCAGAGAGTAGCTAATAATAATCTCATCATAAAAGAATTGCCGATCAAAGTAAGTTTTGGCAGATACAAAATGAAAGTGCTGTATAATGATGAGGCGCCAGGGGTAAGATTTTGTTGTTGACACTCCCATTCAGGTGGCGTACCGTGGGACTTCATTTGCTGGGTATGTTGGCCTGTGGACGGGACAGAGTCCCAACAAGTTTACCGTCTCTGGAGACCAGCGGGGTAAGGCCACACCCCTTCTCAGGAGCCATGTTTATCCAGAAATGTTGCAATAGCCACACTTGGTAATTCTTCTTTTGTTTGTGATCATCAGGCAGTGAGCACTGGTGGAACTGGTGGAAGAACTTGATATCTGCTTTCCTTTTTCGGAGATCCCCAGTGAGCTGGCTGGTCAGGGAAGTGAGTATGCTACACAAGTTAGTGTAATGATGGTATTTACTGTATGAGGAAATGAAACTTCACCAATTAGACGTGACCTCTGCAGACACTGGAGGAAGCAGAGAACTTCCAGGATGCAGTGATGCGTCTGTCCAAAATCCCCATCATCACTGGAGTGTATTACATTGTTGGTGGAGTGCGAGCCGGAGAAGGGGCTGTCATCACCAGAGACCGAGCGGGCCCAGCTGATATCTGGCCACTGGATCCCGTGAATGGAGGGTGGGCAAAATAAGGGACCTCAGGGGAATCAGGTATATATAAAGGTGTGTGTTGCACAACTGGACTCGAGCATAAAACTGTGCGCTCTTGTTTTAGATGGTACAGAGTGGAGACGAACTTTGACCACTGGCTTCCTCCCCCAGCCAGAGATCATCGAAGGTGAGTCAACTCGCATGATGAACACACACACAATGACGTTGTTGTTGTAGTTACTATTATTACACTGTTACCATGTATTCATTTTTTAGAGAAGCAGCCAACAAAGCCCTAAATGCCACTGGCCAAGATCACATCAACATGGAGACACTTTATCAGGCAAGTATGGACAAACAAATCAATATTTCAGGGGACAAAGTCCAGGCGACACTGAGAAAGTGCTGCGCATTTTTAAAGTCAGAGACAACATATGGATTTGTAACAGAGTGCTGTCCTCCAGGTTTTGTCGCTGTATCCAGTGTGTAATGGGTAAGTAGAACATTATCTAACTTATCCATTCATTATGCTGTAATTTCTGTTTAAAGGAATCACGTGACTGTTCCTGTTGCTAAGACAGGGCAGCTGTGTGCATACCAGTGTCTGTTCCTTTTGCCCCACCTCAGCAGTAATGTCAGTAGGCCTTTGTGTGATAACATACTTCAGCACATAGCAAGTGGCATATAGAACAGCAATAGCTGAATTTCACTCAATACAAGTGTTAAACATTTTGAGTGCATGATGTTCACTTCTACAGACTTATTTATATGCTTATTATTTGCACTGATATTCTACAGAAGCTCTGCATAGCTTGATTTAAGTTTATGTACAAACTGGCATTTGATAGTGGCTGTTTTCTATTATGTTGATAATCTCCCAGAATAACTGTCTACACAACAACTATGAGTGCAGCAGGCCCTGAGAAGTACAACACACTTGTGAGGCCACAGGTAAATAACATCTTCAATGCATATTGTTTTTACTGTAAGTTTTTCTCAATCATTTTGTTCAAGAATAATTAGCATCACAGTCATGATATGTCACTGAAAAAGAGACCCTCTCCACCTCATTCTTTGTAATCTTTTTCAAGGGCTGCCAACCAAACTGACAGGCACTGAGTGGACAACAACACACAGATGTTTGCAGCAGAGGATCCTTTTGCATCTGAACATCACACTTGTATCCAGATTTCTGATCATGTGGAGATTAATCATTGACTATGAAGGGGAGTGAACTCATTCACAAGCATCTTAGGGTGACATATTGCTTTTCTGCGTCGAATGAAAAAATCATTGCGACAATTCTTGACATCTTATGTACCTGCAATTTATATGTTAAGCTCAATAAAATTTGGTGACATAAATGATTGTGACATCTAGATTTAGCTGAACAGTTAAGTGACACCGCATACAGCACAAGTTAAAATAAGCCCTGGGTAGAATGGGACAAACTGGACTAATCATACAAGTTGATCGTTTCTTTTTTGAAACGAATTTCTGAGAAATTCAATCTCACCTCCAAGAGTGTTACAAAAGTGGGCTTGGCAAACGGTAGGAAACATGACAGTGGCAAGAAGGCTGAAGGTGTGGCCCATGTAGTTATATATATATATATACATATATACATATATACACATATATGTATACATATATACATACATATATATACATACACACATACATATATACATACACATATATAGACACATATATAGACACATATACATACACACACATATATACATATATATACACACACACATATATATACATGTATACATACACACACACATATATACACATATATACATATACATATATATATATATAAATATATGCATACACACATATATACACATATATACATACATATATACATATACATACATATATATATAAATATATGCATACACACATATATACACATATATACATAGATATATACACACACATATATACACATATACACATATATATACATATTCAATTTTCAATTCAATTCAATTTTATTTGTATAGCCCAATATCACAACAGAGTGTCTCACAGTGCTTTACAAAGTTCACTGAAATAAACAAGTGTAAGCGAACAAACAATCTAATAAAGAGTCCAGCAGTCGATGAGGCCAATGGATCAGTCCGATGGATCAGTCTGAGGCATCACCTGCCCTTTATGACCCTCCTTCTTCGGGAAGGAAAAACTCAAAAAACCCAGTGGGGAAAAAAGAAACCTCCGGGAGCACCACAGTGAAGGAGAGATCCAGCTCCCAAGGACGGACAGGCTATAGCTTTGGACAACACACATCCATTGGCTGATGGAGAACCACATCAGCAGGACCAGGATCCACAGGAACCCGAGAACCACATCAGCAGAACCAGGACCAGGATCCACAGGAACCACAGAACCACATCAGCGGGACCAGGACCAGGACCCACAGGAACCAGAGGACCACATCAGCAGGGCCAGGACCAGGATCCACAGGAACCTTGAGAGCTGGTCTGTCCTCCTCAGGACAGACACAGGTAAGAGCTGGTCTCTCCTCTTCAGGAGAGACGTCCGGAAAGAGACAGTTCAGTGGGAGTGAACTGGTTTTGTTGGCCTGAGGTCATAAAATCACATGTACCACTCTGGCCAATGGTGGCTGTGGAGCTGGGTCCAGGGTAGATTTCACACCTATCTGTGAAACTGGGGGACACTGGGGAATGGAGTCCCTAGTTCCACAGACAAAGAAACATGTGGTCTTCACCATGCGGTCTTCACCGTGTGGTCCAGGATCCACAGGATCAACAGGAACCTGAGAGATGAGAAAGCACAGAAACGCTCCGGGGAAGATAGCAAGTTAGAGGCAGACATTTGACTGACATGAGACATAACGATGGAGAGGAAGAGGAGGATAGAGAATAGAGGAGCTCAGTGCACCATAGGAGTCCCCCGGCAGTCTAAGCCTATAGCAGCATAACTAGGGGCTGGTCCAAAGCCTGAGCCAGCCCTTAAATATATGCTTTGTCAAAAAGGAAGGTTTTTAGTCTACTCTTAAATGTAGAGAGGGTGTCTGTCCCCCGAACCCAAACTGGAAGGAGGTTCCACAGGAGAGGAGCCTGATAGCTGAAGGCTCTGCCTCCTGAACTACTTTTGGAGACTTTGGGAACCACCAGTAGACCTGCATTCTGGGAGCGCAGTGCTCTAGTGGGGTAGTACGGTACTATAAGCTCTTTAAGATATGATGGGGCCTGACCCTTAAGAGCCTTGTAGGTGAGGAGAAGGATTTTAAACTCTATTCTAGATTTTACTGGAAGCCAATGAAGAGAAGCCAGTACAGGAGAAATGTGGTCTCTTCTTTAGGGTTAGGTGCTGTGTCCTGACCCTGCTCCCAATAAGGAGCAGGAGGTGCACGGTCCATCCCCCAGTTCTGCCATTTGGTGGGTGGACGGCGGCGGCGTCTTCCGCCGTACCTGACTGCCGTCCACCCCTCCTCGAATCCGCTCATGAATTTGGCTTTGTTATTAATTAATTGAATTTAGATTGTTTTTTATCAAATGAAATCAAATTTTAATATCTATTAATTAACTAATTTATTTATTTAATTAATTGATTAATCTATTTATTTAACAAATAATTAAACCAATCAATCAAATCAAAATGAATTCAAATTAAATCAAATCAAATTCCAATTAATCTAATTCAATCCAAATTAAATTTCCAAATTTTAATTTTTAATTTTTAATTCTAATTTATTTATTTATTTATTCCAATTTCAATATATGGCCAATCAATTTCTGTGCCCACACGACGTTTCGGCTCCTATTGGAGCCTTCTTCAGGTATAGGCACAACAAATTATAAAATCTCAAGCAAAACTAGCTCTTCTATTAGAGGAGATGTTGTCTCTTCGGAGTTCAGAGCAAGAATGAGCTCTGTTTAGCTGTTCATCTTTTATACCCCTTTTAAATAAGATTTTAGAATATATTTTTTAATTTAGAATTTTCCAATTGGTTTTTAGAATAGATTTTAATGATTTTTATATAAAATTAAATGGTTTTCAATGATTTTTACATGATTTTGAATGGTTTTTAATATAGATTTTTAATATTAACTTACATTATTTTTAATATTTAATAAATCAAATATGAATTTTTTTATCTTTATTTTTTATGAAATTACATTATTGATTTGTTGTTATTTATTAAATTATGAATTAACAAATAACTTTTTTTAGATGATTTTAGAATTATAAATTAACTAGTTTAGGTTATTAAATTAAAATAAAAAGGGAGGGGTTAGGGTTAGGGAAAAGGGGAGGGTTAATATTAGGGAAAAGAGACAGGTTAGGGTTAGGAAAAGAAGAAGGGGTTAGGGTTAGGGAAAAGAAGAAAGGTTAAGATTAGGAAAAGAGGGTTAGGGGAAGGTGAGTGAGCCTGGGTTAGGGTTAGGGTTAGGGGAAGGCGAATGAGCCTGTCTCCCGAAGGAGACAGGAGGTGCTCGGTCCTTCCTCTGGGCTGGTCTCCCTCCCCGGTCCCCGGACCTCCGTTGCTGGGCAGGTCGCCTATGGCGCACCCGCGTCCAGCGGCCTCGATCGGCCATGATTGTATTTTTATTTATCAATGAAGTTTTTGTTATTTTTAATTAAAGTTCAATAAAAGTTATGAATTAAATGTATAAACTATGTTAATATTTACTAGAAAATGAACTATCAAACCAAATTAAATCAAATTAAATTTTTATCAAATTAAATTTTTATGAAATCAAATTACCCAAACTATTAATAATAATGTGCCCAATGCGCGACGTTTCGACTAAAAGAAGTCTTCTTCAGGCTGGGCACAAATAAAAAAGCACTAGATGTTTTCTGTCAGCTCTGCTCCTAAGGTGTTTCCTCTTCAAGAGTCAGCTTCGGAATGAAGGCAGTCTGTGTGAGTCCTATTTATACCTTGTAAAATTGCGCCTTTTTATAATTCGGTTTTTATATTTTTAAAGAATTAACTTAAATTAAAACCCATTCTCTAACTTTTAAGGTAATAGATGACTAAAATAAATTAAAACTTTTTATCTTTTTGTATTTTAACTATTTATTATTACATTTTAACTAATTTAATATTTATGATTTTTAAATTGTTTTTTTTATTGATGTAAGTAATTTGAATTTTGTATTAATTGTTTTTACAGCTAATTTATGAACTAATTTTAATCAATTCAATTTTAATTCTCCAAATTAATTAAAAATCATGAATTTTAACCTAATTAATTTTTCAATTATCCAATTTTATTCAAATTTATGTATTTTGCCAATTTAAATTTTAAATTATTTATTTTAAATTAATTAATTAAGGGTTAGGGTTAGGAAGGAAATGGAAAAGATTAAGGTTAAGGTTAGGGTTAGGAATGGTTAGGGTTAGGTTCTGGGTCTTCCCAGCGCCCCCGAAGGGGTGCTGGGTATGCACTGGCCACAGGGCTGGTGCAGTCCTTGGCTGCTCCCCGGAGGCCTGGGTTTTTGAAATAAAATCAGAAAAGGAAGGGGAGGAAAAGAAAGAGAAGAGGGGGAAGTTAATAAAAAGACAGACAGACAGACATGGGGAGGGAGGGGGGAAGGGGGGGGCAGGCTACCTCAGAGGGGCCTGCCTCACAGGGGTGGGGGGTGGGGGGAGGGGTTAGGAGGGGTTAAGGTGAGGCGTAGGGGAGGAGTGGTTAGGGTTAGGGTAGGGCGGGGTTAGTTGTAGGAAAAGAAGAGGGGGGGTAGGGGGGGGCAGGCTACCTCAGAGGGGCCTGCCTCACAGGGGTGGGGGGTGGGGGGAGGGGTTAGGAGGGGTTAAGGTTAGGCATAGTGGGGGGGATTGGTTAAGGTAAGGATAGGGCGGGGTTAGATGTAGGGATGGGAGAAAGGAAGGAGGAGGGGTGGGGGGGGCAGGCTACCTCAGAGAGGCCTGCCTCACAGGGGTGGGGGGTGGGGGGAGGGGTTAGGAGGGGTTAAGGTTAGGCATAGGGGAGGAGTGGTTAGGGTTAGGGTAGGGCGGGGTTAGTTAGGGTTAGGGGAAGGCGAATGAGCCTGTCTCCCGAAGGAGACAGGAGGTGCTCGGTCCTTCCTCCAGGCTGGTCTCCCTCCCCGGTCCCCGGACCTCCGTTGTTGGGCAGGCCGCCTTCCACGGCGCACCCGCGTCCAGCGGCCTCTATCGGCCATGGTTGTTTTTAATTTGTATTTATTAATGAAGTCTTTGTTATTTTTTTAATTAAATTTCAATAAAAAGATATGAATTAAATTTATGAATTATGTTAATTTTACTAAAATATGAATTATCAAATAAATTAAATCAAATTAAATCTCTATGAAATTAAATTTTTATGAAATCAAAATTATCAAAACTATTTAAATAATGTGCCCAATGCTACGTTTCGAGGTTAGGTGAAGGGGATTGAACCGCCTCCCTAAGGAGACGGAGGTGCACGGTCCTTCAACACGGCAAGCCTGCTGGGACGTCCTTTTTGACTTTCATTTTCCTTTTTTAGGCTTATTTCTCATTGTTTTTGTTTTCCTATTGTCCTGTTCTTAGGTTCTTTTGGTTTTTTAGTTTGAAATTTGAAATTTTTTTAAGTCCAATTAGTTAGGCTTCTTTTTCTTTAATTAGTTAGGCTATTTTTTATCCCATTTTGGGCTTTGTTATCCATTATTTAGGTTTTTAATTGTTTTTATAAATTATTTATTAAGTTATTAATACTTCTATTAAATTAAATTCAAATCAAATCAAATTTAAATTAAAACAACTCCCCAAATAAACCCTGTGCCTCTTGCGCGACGTTTCGGGTTCTTTTACCCTTCTTCAGGCTAGGCACATCTTAAAAACCCAACAAATTTAGCTCTGAGATGTTTCCACCTCAGAGATCCCCGGCCGAATGAACAACTAAAGCTGCTTCCCTATTTATAGGTTCCGCCTATTTTGGCTTTTTAGAAACTCTTTTTAGTTTATCCAATTTGGCTTTTAGTTGTTTTAACCCTATAAATGCTGCTTGTTTTTAACTATGAACTATTTTAGCCTATTTTTACTCTGTTTTTAAATATTTTAAGCCTATTTATTAATTTATTAATTAAATTTTAATGTTAATTTAATTTTTAAATTTTTAACTTAAGTAAATTAATTAATTAATTAAATTATATGGTTAGGGTTAGGGAAACTTAGAGGGTAAGGGTTTAAGATTAAGGGAAGGAACTTAGGGTTAGGGTTAGAAATAAAATTAAGTGGTTAGGGTTAGGGCTAGGGTCTGGGTTAGGGTTAGGTTTAGGGAAAAGGGGAATGGGCTAGGGGTAGGAATGGTTAGGGTTAGGAAAGGGTGGGGTTAGGCATAATTAAAACGTAAACCCAAATTAGGGTTAGGGTTAGGGTTAGGGTTAGGGTTAGGTAAGGGGGGTAATAACCACGATCGCCGAAACGGCGATCCTCAGACTGGCCGGTAACTGAAGAAGCTTGTGAGCTAGAGAGTTGAGGTTAGGGTTAGGGTTAGGGTTAGGGTTAGGTAAGGGGGGTAATAACCACGATCGCCGAAACGGCGATCCTCAGACTGGCCGGTAACTGAAGAACCCTGTGAGCTAGAGAGTTGAGGTTTTTCCTACCCCCCCATTTCCATAGGCTGGCTTTCGTTTGGTGGGTCCCCCTAGTGGCTGTGACGTCGGGAAGTGGGCGTAAGTAGCGAAAAAAAGTTTGTTTTTGTTGTATCTCCGGAAGGGAAGGTCGTAGAGAGACGGGACCAAGCCTGGCGTGTTCAGAAGGGCCGAATTATGGCAGGCGGAAGTGGTTTGCAAAGCGCTAGGAGGTGTGGTTTTAAAGTTATAGGCGTTTGAAAATTCCCCATAGAGTTGAGTGAGGTGAAATTTTCCTAAGTGTTTTTTTGAAAAAAGTTCCCCCAGAAAGTGTTTAGGAGCGCGTTTCAGGCCATTTGGAGTTGATTGGAGGGTGTCCTGGAGAGTGTTTTTTGGAAAAGTGGCCGTCCAGTAGTTGGCGCTGCGGAGCTGGAATCCTAGGGTGGGGTAGCTTGGCTTAGGGGGAGCCTAGGGGTGGTTGAATGGTGTTGGTGGGACATTCCTAGGGCGAGTTATGTTGAAAAGTTGCATTGACTATAGTGGTTGAAAATTTGCCCAAGTGTTTTTTGTCCCTAGGTGTTTCCAGGAAGTGCCTAGGGGTGCATTTGAGGCCATTTGGAGTGGATTGGAGGGTTGTCTGGGGGGTGTTTTGGAGTTGATTGGAGGGTTGTCTGGGGGGTGTTTTGGAGTGGATTGTAGGGTGTTCCGGAGGGTGTTTTTTGCTAGGGTTAGGGCTGCACAAAAGGAGTGTGGTTAAGGTAAGGGTTTTGTAGAGGGAGAGCTTAGACCTAGGGTTAGAGGGTTAGGGTTAGGGTTAGGGTTAGGGTTAGGTTATAGGATGAAAACTGATATCATCCACCCGGATGATAATCTTCAAGAGCCGATAAGTCCGGATCCGAGGGTTAGGGTTAGGGTTAGGGTTAGGGTTAGGGTTAGGGTTAGGTAAGGGGGGTAATAACCACGATCATCAAATTTGATGGTCCTGTTTTTGGGTGATAACTCCCGAACCGTTGGAGGTAGAGAGCTGAAAGTGGGTGGTACCCCCCCATTTCCATAGGCTGTCTTTCGTTTGGTGGGTCCCCCTAGTGGCTGTGAGGTCGGGAAGTGGGCGTAAGTAGCGAAAAAAAGTTTGTTTTTGTTGTATCTCCGGAAGGGAAGGTCGTAGAGAGACGGGACCAAGCCTGGCGTGTTCAGAAGGGCCGAATTATGGCAGGCGGAAGTGGTTTGCAAAGCGCTAGGAGGTGTGGTTTTAAAGTTATAGGCGTTTGAAAATTCCCCATAGAGTTGAGTGAGGTGAAATTTTTCAAAGTGTTTTTTTGAAAAAAGTTCCCCCAGAAAGTGTTTAGGAGCGCGTTTCAGGCCATTTGGAGTTGATTGGAGGGTGTCCTGGAGAGTGTTTTTTGGAAAAGTGAGTGACCATTAGTTGGCGCTGTGGAGCTGCAATCCTAGGGTGGAGTAGCTTGGGTAAGGGGGAGCCTAGGGGTGGTTGAATGGTGTTGGTGGGACATTCCTAGGGCGAGTTATGACAAAAAGTTGCATTGACTATAGTGAGTGAAAATTTGCCCAAGTGTTTTTTGTCCCTAGGTGTTTCCAGGAAGTGCCTAGGGGTGCATTATAGGCCATTTGGAGTGGATTGGAGGGTTATCTGGGGGGTGTTTTGTAGGGTGTTTTGGAGTTGATTGGAGGGTTGTCTGGGGGGTGTTTTGGAGTGGTTTGTAGGGTGTTCCGGAGGGTGTTTTTTGCTAGGGTTAGGGCTGCACTAAAGGAGTGTGGTTAAGGTAAGGGTTTTGTAGAGGGAGAGCTTAGACCTAGGGTTAGACTCAGGATTAGGGTTAGACTCAGGATTAGGGTTAGACTCAGGTTAGGGTTAGGGTTAGGGTTAGGGTTAGGGTTAGGTAAGGGGGGTAATAACCACGATCATCAAATTTGATGGTCCTGTTTTTGGGTGATAACTCCCGAACCGTTGGAGGTAGAGAGGTGAAAGTGGGTTAGGGTTAGGGTTAGGGTTAGGGTTAGGGTTAGGGTTAGGTTAGGGTTAGGGTTAGGGTTAGGGTTAGGGTTAGGTAAGGGGGGTAATAACCACGATCATCAAATTTGATGGTCCTGTTTTTGGGTGATAACTCCCGAACCGTTGGAGGTAGAGAGGTGAAAGTGGGTGGTACCCCCCCATTTCCATAGGCTGTCTTTCGTTTGGTGGGTCCCCCTAGTGGCTGTGACGTCGGGAAGTGGGCGTAAGTAGCGAAAAAAAGTTTGTTTTTGTTGTATCTCCGGAAGGGAAGGTCGTAGAGAGACGGGACCAAGCCTGGCGTGTTCAGAAGGGCCGAATTATGGCAGGCGGAAGTGGTTTGCAAAGCGCTAGGAGGTGTGGTTTTAAAGTTATAGGCGTTTGAAAATTCCCCATAGAGTTGAGTGAGGTGAAATTTTTCAAAGTGTTTTTTTGAAAAAAGTTCCCCCAGAAAGTGTTTAGGAGCGCGTTTCAGGCCATTTGGAGTTGATTGGAGGGTGTCCTGGAGAGTGTTTTTTGGAAAAGTTGCCGTCCAGTAGTTGGCGCTGTGGAGCTGGAATCCTAGGGTCGGGTAGCTTGGCTTAGGGGGAGCCTAGGGGTGGTTGAATGGTGTGTGTGGGACATAGGGTTAGGGTTAGGGTTAGGGTTAGGGTTAGGGTTAGGGTTAGGTAAGGGGGGTAATAACCACGATCGCCGAAACGGCGATCCTCAGACTGGCCGGTAACTGAAGAAGCTTGTGAGCTAGAGAGTTGAGGTTAGGGTTAGGGTTAGGGTTAGGGTTAGGTAAGGGGGGTAATAACCACGATCGCCGAAACGGCGATCCTCAGACTGGCCGGTAACTGAAGAACCCTGTGAGCTAGAGAGTTGAGGTTTAGGGTTAGGGTTAGGGTTAGGGTTAGGGTTAGGGTTAGGGTTAGGGTTAGGGTTAGGGGTTAGGGTTAGGGTTAGGGTTAGGGTTAGGGTTAGAGGGTTAGGGTTAGGGTTAGGGTTAGGGTTAGGGTTAGGTTATATGATGAAAACTGATATGGGTACCCCTACCCATGAACTTCATGAGCCGATAAGTCCGGATAGGAGGGTCCTAGAGTTTTGGAGTTGGTGCCTACCCCCCGTACCCATGGCATGCTGAATCGATGGGTGGCACCCCCTAGTGGCTGTGACGTCGGGAAGTGGGCGTAACTGTGAAATTTTTTTTTGTTTTGGCTGTATCTCCGGAAGGGAAGGTCGTAGAGAGACGGGACCAAGCCTGGCGTGTTCAGAAGGGCCGAATTATGGCAGGCGGAAGTGGTTTGCAAAGCGCTAGGAGGTGTGGTTTTAAAGTTATAGGCGTTTGAAAATTCCCCATAGAGTTGAGTGAGGTGAAATTTTTCAAAGTGTTTTTTTGAAAAAAGTTCCCCCAGAAAGTGTTTAGGAGCGCGTTTCAGGCCATTTGGAGTTGATTGGAGGGTGTCCTGGAGTGTGTTTTTTGTAAAAGTGAGTGACCAGTAGTTGGCGCTGTGGAGCTGAAATCCTAGGGTCGGGTAGCTTGGGTAAGGGGGAGCCTAGGGGTGGTTGAATGGTGTGGGTGGGACATTCCTAGGGCGAGTTATGAAGAAAAGTTGCATTGACTATAGTGAGTGAAAATTTGCCCAAGTGTTTTTTGTCCCTAGGTGTTTCCAGGAAGTGCCTAGGGGTGCATTATAGGCCATTTGGAGTGGATTGGGGGGTGTTTTGGAGGGTGTTTTGGAGTTGATTGGAGGGTTGTCTGGGGGGTGTTTTGGAGTGGATTGTAGGGTTATTTTGGGGTGTTTTTTGCTAGGGTTAGGGCTGCACTAAAGGAGAGTGGTTAAGGTAAGGGTTTTGTAGAGGGAGAGGTTAGACCTAGGGTTAGACTCAGGATTAGGGTTAGACTCAGGATTAGGGTTAGAGGGTTAGGGTTAGGGTTAGGGGAAGGCGAATGAGCCTGTCTCCCGAAGGGTTAGGGTTAGGGTTAGGGTTAGGGTTAGGGTTAGGGTTAGGTAAGGGGGGTAATAACCACGATCATCAAATTTGATGGTCCTCTTTTTGGGTGATAACTCCCGAACCGTTGGAGCTAGAGAGGTGAAAGTGGGTGGTACCCCCCCATTTCCATAGGCTGTCTTTCGTTTGGTGGGTCCCCCTAGTGGCTGTGACGTCGGGAAGTGGGCGTAAGTAGCGAAAAAAAGTTTGTTTTTGTTGTATCTCCGGAAGGGAAGGTCGTAGAGAGACGGGACCAAGCCTGGCGTGTTCAGAAGGGCCGAATTATGGCAGGCGGAAGTGGTTTGCAAAGCGCTAGGAGGTGTGGTTTTAAAGTTATAGGCGTTTGAAAATTCCCCATAGAGTTGAGTGAGGTGAAATTTTTCAAAGTGTTTTTTTGAAAAAAGTTCCCCCAGAAAGTGTTTAGGAGCGCGTTTCAGGCCATTTGGAGTTGATTGGAGGGTGTCCTGGAGAGTGTTTTTTGGAAAAGTGGCCGTCCAGTAGTTGGCGCTGTGGAGCTGCAATCCTAGGGTGTGGTAGCTTGGCTTAGGGGGAGCCTAGGGGTGGTTGAATGGTGTTGGTGGGACATTCCTAGGGCGAGTTATGTTGAAAAGTTGCATTGACTATAGTGAGTGAAAATTTGCCCAAGTGTTTTTTGTCCCTAGGTGTTTCCAGGAAGTGCCTAGGGGTGCATTATAGGCCATTTGGAGTGGATTGGAGGGTTATCTGGGGGGTGTTTTGTAGGGTGTTTTGGAGTTGATTGGAGGGTTGTCTGGGGGGTGTTTTGGAGTGGATTGTAGGGTTATTTTGGGGTGTTTTTTGCTAGGGTTAGGGCTGCACTAAAGGAGAGTGGTTAAGGTAAGGGTTTTGTAGAGGGTTAGGGTTAGGGTTAGGGTTAGGGTTAGGTTAGGGTTAGGGTTAGGGTTAGGGTTAGGTAAGGGGGGTAATAACCACGATCGCCGAAACGGCGATCCTCAGACTGGCCGGTAAGGGTTAGGGTAGGGTTAGGTAAGGGGGGTAATAACCACGATCATCAAATTTGATGGGTTAGGGTTAGGGTTAGGGTTAGGGTTAGGGTTAGGGTTAGGGTTAGGTTATAGGATGAAAACTGATATCATCCACCCGGATGATAATCTTCAAGAGCCGATAAGTCCGGATCCGAGGGTCCTAGAGTTCTGGGGTTGGGCTCTACCCCCCCGGATGATATGCTGGAGAATCGACTGGTGGGTCCCCTGAGTGGCTGTGACGTCGGGAAGTGGGCGTAACTGCGAAATTTTTTTTTGTTTTGGCTGTATCTCCGGAAGGGAAGGTCGTAGAGAGACGGGACCAAGCCTGGCGTGTTCAGAAGGGCCGAATTATGTCAGGCGGAAGTGGTTTGCAAAGCGCTAGGAGGTGTGGTTTTAAAGTTATAGGCGTTTGAAAATTCCCCATAGAGTTGAGTGAGGTGAAATTTTTCAAAGTGTTTTTTTGAAAAAAGTTCCCCCAGAAAGTGTTTAGGAGCGCGTTTCAGGCCATTTGGAGTTGATTGGAGGGTGTCCTGGAGAGTGTTTTTTGTAAAAGTGGCCGTCCAGTAGTTGGCGCTGTGGAGCTGGAATCCTAGGGTGGGGTAGGTTGGCTTAAGGGGAGCCTAGGGGTGGTTGAATGGTGTTGGTGGGACATTCCTAGGGCGAGTTATGTTGAAAAGTTGCATTGACTATAGTGAGTGAAAATTTGCCCAAGTGTTTTTTGTCCCTAGGTGTTTCCAGGAAGTGCCTAGGGGTGCATTTGAGGCCATTTGGAGTGGATTGGGGGGTGTTTTGTAGGGTGTTTTGGAGTTGATTGGAGGGTTGTCTGGGGGGTGTTTTGGAGTGGATTGTAGGGTGTTCGGAGGGTGTTTTTTGCTAGGGTTAGGGCTGCACTAAAGGAGTGTGGTTAAGGTAAGGGTTTTGTAGAGGGAGAGCTTAGACCTAGGGTTAGACTCAGGATTAGGATTAGGATTAGGGTTAGACTCAGGATTAGGGTTAGACTCAGGATTAGAGGGTTAGGGTTAGGGTTAGGGTTAGGGTCAGGGTCAGGGTTAGGGTTAGGGTTAGGGTTAGGGTTAGGGTTAGGGTTAGGGTTAGGGTTAGGGTTAGGGTTAGGTTAGGGTTAGGGTTAGGGTTAGGGTTAGGGTTAGGTAAGGGGGGTAATAACCACGATCGCCGAAACGGCGATCCTCAGACTGGCCGGTAACTGAAGAACCCTGTGAGCTAGAGAGTTGAGGTTTTTCCTACCCCCCCATTTCCATAGGCTGGCTTTCGTTTGGTGGGTCCCCCTAGTGGCTGTGACGTCGGGAAGTGGGCGTAAGTAGCGAAAAAAAGTTTGTTTTTGTTGTATCTCCGGAAGGGAAGGTCGTAGAGAGACGGGACCAAGCCTGGCGTGTTCAGAAGGGCCGAATTATGGCAGGCGGAAGTGGTTTGCAAAGCGCTAGGAGGTGTGGTTTTAAAGTTATAGGCGTTTGAAAATTCCCCATAGAGTTGAGTGAGGTGAAATTTTCCTAAGTGTTTTTTTGAAAAAAGTTCCCCCAGAAAGTGTTTAGGAGCGCGTTTCAGGCCATTTGGAGTTGATTGGAGGGTGTCCTGGAGAGTGTTTTTTGGAAAAGTGGCCGTCCAGTAGTTGGCGCTGCGGAGCTGGAATCCTAGGGTGGGGTAGCTTGGCTTAGGGGGAGCCTAGGGGTGGTTGAATGGTGTTGGTGGGACATTCCTAGGGCGAGTTATGTTGAAAAGTTGCATTGACTATAGTGGTTGAAAATTTGCCCAAGTGTTTTTTGTCCCTAGGTGTTTCCAGGAAGTGCCTAGGGGTGCATTTGAGGCCATTTGGAGTGGATTGGAGGGTTGTCTGGGGGGTGTTTTGGAGTTGATTGGAGGGTTGTCTGGGGGGTGTTTTGGAGTGGATTGTAGGGTGTTCCGGAGGGTGTTTTTTGCTAGGGTTAGGGCTGCACAAAAGGAGTGTGGTTAAGGTAAGGGTTTTGTAGAGGGAGAGCTTAGACCTAGGGTTAGAGGGTTAGGGTTAGGGTTAGGGTTAGGGTTAGGTTATAGGATGAAAACTGATATCATCCACCCGGATGATAATCTTCAAGAGCCGATAAGTCCGGATCCGAGGGTTAGGGTTAGGGTTAGGGTTAGGGTTAGGGTTAGGGTTAGGTAAGGGGGGTAATAACCACGATCATCAAATTTGATGGTCCTGTTTTTGGGTGATAACTCCCGAACCGTTGGAGGTAGAGAGCTGAAAGTGGGTGGTACCCCCCCATTTCCATAGGCTGTCTTTCGTTTGGTGGGTCCCCCTAGTGGCTGTGAGGTCGGGAAGTGGGCGTAAGTAGCGAAAAAAAGTTTGTTTTTGTTGTATCTCCGGAAGGGAAGGTCGTAGAGAGACGGGACCAAGCCTGGCGTGTTCAGAAGGGCCGAATTATGGCAGGCGGAAGTGGTTTGCAAAGCGCTAGGAGGTGTGGTTTTAAAGTTATAGGCGTTTGAAAATTCCCCATAGAGTTGAGTGAGGTGAAATTTTTCAAAGTGTTTTTTTGAAAAAAGTTCCCCCAGAAAGTGTTTAGGAGCGCGTTTCAGGCCATTTGGAGTTGATTGGAGGGTGTCCTGGAGAGTGTTTTTTGGAAAAGTGAGTGACCATTAGTTGGCGCTGTGGAGCTGCAATCCTAGGGTGGAGTAGCTTGGGTAAGGGGGAGCCTAGGGGTGGTTGAATGGTGTTGGTGGGACATTCCTAGGGCGAGTTATGACAAAAAGTTGCATTGACTATAGTGAGTGAAAATTTGCCCAAGTGTTTTTTGTCCCTAGGTGTTTCCAGGAAGTGCCTAGGGGTGCATTATAGGCCATTTGGAGTGGATTGGAGGGTTATCTGGGGGGTGTTTTGTAGGGTGTTTTGGAGTTGATTGGAGGGTTGTCTGGGGGGTGTTTTGGAGTGGTTTGTAGGGTGTTCCGGAGGGTGTTTTTTGCTAGGGTTAGGGCTGCACTAAAGGAGTGTGGTTAAGGTAAGGGTTTTGTAGAGGGAGAGCTTAGACCTAGGGTTAGACTCAGGATTAGGGTTAGACTCAGGATTAGGGTTAGACTCAGGTTAGGGTTAGGGTTAGGGTTAGGGTTAGGGTTAGGTAAGGGGGGTAATAACCACGATCATCAAATTTGATGGTCCTGTTTTTGGGTGATAACTCCCGAACCGTTGGAGGTAGAGAGGTGAAAGTGGGTTAGGGTTAGGGTTAGGGTTAGGGTTAGGGTTAGGGTTAGGTTAGGGTTAGGGTTAGGGTTAGGGTTAGGGTTAGGTAAGGGGGGTAATAACCACGATCATCAAATTTGATGGTCCTGTTTTTGGGTGATAACTCCCGAACCGTTGGAGGTAGAGAGGTGAAAGTGGGTGGTACCCCCCCATTTCCATAGGCTGTCTTTCGTTTGGTGGGTCCCCCTAGTGGCTGTGACGTCGGGAAGTGGGCGTAAGTAGCGAAAAAAAGTTTGTTTTTGTTGTATCTCCGGAAGGGAAGGTCGTAGAGAGACGGGACCAAGCCTGGCGTGTTCAGAAGGGCCGAATTATGGCAGGCGGAAGTGGTTTGCAAAGCGCTAGGAGGTGTGGTTTTAAAGTTATAGGCGTTTGAAAATTCCCCATAGAGTTGAGTGAGGTGAAATTTTTCAAAGTGTTTTTTTGAAAAAAGTTCCCCCAGAAAGTGTTTAGGAGCGCGTTTCAGGCCATTTGGAGTTGATTGGAGGGTGTCCTGGAGAGTGTTTTTTGGAAAAGTTGCCGTCCAGTAGTTGGCGCTGTGGAGCTGGAATCCTAGGGTCGGGTAGCTTGGCTTAGGGGGAGCCTAGGGGTGGTTGAATGGTGTGTGTGGGACATAGGGTTAGGGTTAGGGTTAGGGTTAGGGTTAGGGTTAGGGTTAGGTAAGGGGGGTAATAACCACGATCGCCGAAACGGCGATCCTCAGACTGGCCGGTAACTGAAGAAGCTTGTGAGCTAGAGAGTTGAGGTTAGGGTTAGGGTTAGGGTTAGGGTTAGGTAAGGGGGGTAATAACCACGATCGCCGAAACGGCGATCCTCAGACTGGCCGGTAACTGAAGAACCCTGTGAGCTAGAGAGTTGAGGTTTAGGGTTAGGGTTAGGGTTAGGGTTAGGGTTAGGGTTAGGGTTAGGGTTAGGGTTAGGGGTTAGGGTTAGGGTTAGGGTTAGGGTTAGGGTTAGAGGGTTAGGGTTAGGGTTAGGGTTAGGGTTAGGGTTAGGTTATATGATGAAAACTGATATGGGTACCCCTACCCATGAACTTCATGAGCCGATAAGTCCGGATAGGAGGGTCCTAGAGTTTTGGAGTTGGTGCCTACCCCCCGTACCCATGGCATGCTGAATCGATGGGTGGCACCCCCTAGTGGCTGTGACGTCGGGAAGTGGGCGTAACTGTGAAATTTTTTTTTGTTTTGGCTGTATCTCCGGAAGGGAAGGTCGTAGAGAGACGGGACCAAGCCTGGCGTGTTCAGAAGGGCCGAATTATGGCAGGCGGAAGTGGTTTGCAAAGCGCTAGGAGGTGTGGTTTTAAAGTTATAGGCGTTTGAAAATTCCCCATAGAGTTGAGTGAGGTGAAATTTTTCAAAGTGTTTTTTTGAAAAAAGTTCCCCCAGAAAGTGTTTAGGAGCGCGTTTCAGGCCATTTGGAGTTGATTGGAGGGTGTCCTGGAGTGTGTTTTTTGTAAAAGTGAGTGACCAGTAGTTGGCGCTGTGGAGCTGAAATCCTAGGGTCGGGTAGCTTGGGTAAGGGGGAGCCTAGGGGTGGTTGAATGGTGTGGGTGGGACATTCCTAGGGCGAGTTATGAAGAAAAGTTGCATTGACTATAGTGAGTGAAAATTTGCCCAAGTGTTTTTTGTCCCTAGGTGTTTCCAGGAAGTGCCTAGGGGTGCATTATAGGCCATTTGGAGTGGATTGGGGGGTGTTTTGGAGGGTGTTTTGGAGTTGATTGGAGGGTTGTCTGGGGGGTGTTTTGGAGTGGATTGTAGGGTTATTTTGGGGTGTTTTTTGCTAGGGTTAGGGCTGCACTAAAGGAGAGTGGTTAAGGTAAGGGTTTTGTAGAGGGAGAGGTTAGACCTAGGGTTAGACTCAGGATTAGGGTTAGACTCAGGATTAGGGTTAGAGGGTTAGGGTTAGGGTTAGGGGAAGGCGAATGAGCCTGTCTCCCGAAGGGTTAGGGTTAGGGTTAGGGTTAGGGTTAGGGTTAGGGTTAGGTAAGGGGGGTAATAACCACGATCATCAAATTTGATGGTCCTCTTTTTGGGTGATAACTAGGGTTAGGGTTAGGGTTAGGGTTAGGGTTAGGGTTAGGGTTAGGGTTAGGGTTAGGGTTAGGGTTAGGGTTAGGGTTAGGGTTAGGGTTAGGGTTAGGGTTAGGGTTAGGGTTAGGGTTAGGGTTAGGGTTAGGGTTAGGGTTAGGGTTAGGGTTAGGGTTAGGTAAGGGGGGTAATAACCACGATCATCAAATTTGATGGTCCTGTTTTTGGGTGATAACTCCCGAACCGTTGGAGGTAGAGAGCTGAAAGTGGGTGGTACCCCCCCATTTCCATAGGCTGTCTTTCGTTTGGTGGGTCCCCCTAGTGGCTGTGAGGTCGGGAAGTGGGCGTAAGTAGCGAAAAAAAGTTTGTTTTTGTTGTATCTCCGGAAGGGAAGGTCGTAGAGAGACGGGACCAAGCCTGGCGTGTTCAGAAGGGCCGAATTATGGCAGGCGGAAGTGGTTTGCAAAGCGCTAGGAGGTGTGGTTTTAAAGTTATAGGCGTTTGAAAATTCCCCATAGAGTTGAGTGAGGTGAAATTTTTCAAAGTGTTTTTTTGAAAAAAGTTCCCCCAGAAAGTGTTTAGGAGCGCGTTTCAGGCCATTTGGAGTTGATTGGAGGGTGTCCTGGAGAGTGTTTTTTGGAAAAGTGAGTGACCATTAGTTGGCGCTGTGGAGCTGCAATCCTAGGGTGGAGTAGCTTGGGTAAGGGGGAGCCTAGGGGTGGTTGAATGGTGTTGGTGGGACATTCCTAGGGCGAGTTATGACAAAAAGTTGCATTGACTATAGTGAGTGAAAATTTGCCCAAGTGTTTTTTGTCCCTAGGTGTTTCCAGGAAGTGCCTAGGGGTGCATTATAGGCCATTTGGAGTGGATTGGAGGGTTATCTGGGGGGTGTTTTGTAGGGTGTTTTGGAGTTGATTGGAGGGTTGTCTGGGGGGTGTTTTGGAGTGGTTTGTAGGGTGTTCCGGAGGGTGTTTTTTGCTAGGGTTAGGGCTGCACTAAAGGAGTGTGGTTAAGGTAAGGGTTTTGTAGAGGGAGAGCTTAGACCTAGGGTTAGACTCAGGATTAGGGTTAGACTCAGGATTAGGGTTAGACTCAGGTTAGGGTTAGGGTTAGGGTTAGGGTTAGGGTTAGGTAAGGGGGGTAATAACCACGATCATCAAATTTGATGGTCCTGTTTTTGGGTGATAACTCCCGAACCGTTGGAGGTAGAGAGGTGAAAGTGGGTTAGGGTTAGGGTTAGGGTTAGGGTTAGGGTTAGGGTTAGGTTAGGGTTAGGGTTAGGGTTAGGGTTAGGGTTAGGTAAGGGGGGTAATAACCACGATCATCAAATTTGATGGTCCTGTTTTTGGGTGATAACTCCCGAACCGTTGGAGGTAGAGAGGTGAAAGTGGGTGGTACCCCCCCATTTCCATAGGCTGTCTTTCGTTTGGTGGGTCCCCCTAGTGGCTGTGACGTCGGGAAGTGGGCGTAAGTAGCGAAAAAAAGTTTGTTTTTGTTGTATCTCCGGAAGGGAAGGTCGTAGAGAGACGGGACCAAGCCTGGCGTGTTCAGAAGGGCCGAATTATGGCAGGCGGAAGTGGTTTGCAAAGCGCTAGGAGGTGTGGTTTTAAAGTTATAGGCGTTTGAAAATTCCCCATAGAGTTGAGTGAGGTGAAATTTTTCAAAGTGTTTTTTTGAAAAAAGTTCCCCCAGAAAGTGTTTAGGAGCGCGTTTCAGGCCATTTGGAGTTGATTGGAGGGTGTCCTGGAGAGTGTTTTTTGGAAAAGTTGCCGTCCAGTAGTTGGCGCTGTGGAGCTGGAATCCTAGGGTCGGGTAGCTTGGCTTAGGGGGAGCCTAGGGGTGGTTGAATGGTGTGTGTGGGACATAGGGTTAGGGTTAGGGTTAGGGTTAGGGTTAGGGTTAGGGTTAGGTAAGGGGGGTAATAACCACGATCGCCGAAACGGCGATCCTCAGACTGGCCGGTAACTGAAGAAGCTTGTGAGCTAGAGAGTTGAGGTTAGGGTTAGGGTTAGGGTTAGGGTTAGGTAAGGGGGGTAATAACCACGATCGCCGAAACGGCGATCCTCAGACTGGCCGGTAACTGAAGAACCCTGTGAGCTAGAGAGTTGAGGTTTAGGGTTAGGGTTAGGGTTAGGGTTAGGGTTAGGGTTAGGGTTAGGGTTAGGGTTAGGGGTTAGGGTTAGGGTTAGGGTTAGGGTTAGGGTTAGAGGGTTAGGGTTAGGGTTAGGGTTAGGGTTAGGGTTAGGTTATATGATGAAAACTGATATGGGTACCCCTACCCATGAACTTCATGAGCCGATAAGTCCGGATAGGAGGGTCCTAGAGTTTTGGAGTTGGTGCCTACCCCCCGTACCCATGGCATGCTGAATCGATGGGTGGCACCCCCTAGTGGCTGTGACGTCGGGAAGTGGGCGTAACTGTGAAATTTTTTTTTGTTTTGGCTGTATCTCCGGAAGGGAAGGTCGTAGAGAGACGGGACCAAGCCTGGCGTGTTCAGAAGGGCCGAATTATGGCAGGCGGAAGTGGTTTGCAAAGCGCTAGGAGGTGTGGTTTTAAAGTTATAGGCGTTTGAAAATTCCCCATAGAGTTGAGTGAGGTGAAATTTTTCAAAGTGTTTTTTTGAAAAAAGTTCCCCCAGAAAGTGTTTAGGAGCGCGTTTCAGGCCATTTGGAGTTGATTGGAGGGTGTCCTGGAGTGTGTTTTTTGTAAAAGTGAGTGACCAGTAGTTGGCGCTGTGGAGCTGAAATCCTAGGGTCGGGTAGCTTGGGTAAGGGGGAGCCTAGGGGTGGTTGAATGGTGTGGGTGGGACATTCCTAGGGCGAGTTATGAAGAAAAGTTGCATTGACTATAGTGAGTGAAAATTTGCCCAAGTGTTTTTTGTCCCTAGGTGTTTCCAGGAAGTGCCTAGGGGTGCATTATAGGCCATTTGGAGTGGATTGGGGGGTGTTTTGGAGGGTGTTTTGGAGTTGATTGGAGGGTTGTCTGGGGGGTGTTTTGGAGTGGATTGTAGGGTTATTTTGGGGTGTTTTTTGCTAGGGTTAGGGCTGCACTAAAGGAGAGTGGTTAAGGTAAGGGTTTTGTAGAGGGAGAGGTTAGACCTAGGGTTAGACTCAGGATTAGGGTTAGACTCAGGATTAGGGTTAGAGGGTTAGGGTTAGGGTTAGGGGAAGGCGAATGAGCCTGTCTCCCGAAGGGTTAGGGTTAGGGTTAGGGTTAGGGTTAGGGTTAGGGTTAGGTAAGGGGGGTAATAACCACGATCATCAAATTTGATGGTCCTCTTTTTGGGTGATAACTAGGGTTAGGGTTAGGGTTAGGGTTAGGGTTAGGGTTAGGGTTAGGGTTAGGGTTAGGGTTAGGGTTAGGGTTAGGGTTAGGGTTAGGGTTAGGGTTAGGGTTAGGGTTAGGGTTAGGGTTAGGGTTAGGGTTAGGGTTAGGGTTAGGGTTAGGGTTAGGGTTAGGGTTAGGGTTAGGGTTAGGTAAGGGGGGTAATAACCACGATCATCAAATTTGATGGTCCTGTTTTTGGGTGATAACTCCCGAACCGTTGGAGGTAGAGAGCTGAAAGTGGGTGGTACCCCCCCATTTCCATAGGCTGTCTTTCGTTTGGTGGGTCCCCCTAGTGGCTGTGAGGTCGGGAAGTGGGCGTAAGTAGCGAAAAAAAGTTTGTTTTTGTTGTATCTCCGGAAGGGAAGGTCGTAGAGAGACGGGACCAAGCCTGGCGTGTTCAGAAGGGCCGAATTATGGCAGGCGGAAGTGGTTTGCAAAGCGCTAGGAGGTGTGGTTTTAAAGTTATAGGCGTTTGAAAATTCCCCATAGAGTTGAGTGAGGTGAAATTTTTCAAAGTGTTTTTTTGAAAAAAGTTCCCCCAGAAAGTGTTTAGGAGCGCGTTTCAGGCCATTTGGAGTTGATTGGAGGGTGTCCTGGAGAGTGTTTTTTGGAAAAGTGAGTGACCATTAGTTGGCGCTGTGGAGCTGCAATCCTAGGGTGGAGTAGCTTGGGTAAGGGGGAGCCTAGGGGTGGTTGAATGGTGTTGGTGGGACATTCCTAGGGCGAGTTATGACAAAAAGTTGCATTGACTATAGTGAGTGAAAATTTGCCCAAGTGTTTTTTGTCCCTAGGTGTTTCCAGGAAGTGCCTAGGGGTGCATTATAGGCCATTTGGAGTGGATTGGAGGGTTATCTGGGGGGTGTTTTGTAGGGTGTTTTGGAGTTGATTGGAGGGTTGTCTGGGGGGTGTTTTGGAGTGGTTTGTAGGGTGTTCCGGAGGGTGTTTTTTGCTAGGGTTAGGGCTGCACTAAAGGAGTGTGGTTAAGGTAAGGGTTTTGTAGAGGGAGAGCTTAGACCTAGGGTTAGACTCAGGATTAGGGTTAGACTCAGGATTAGGGTTAGACTCAGGTTAGGGTTAGGGTTAGGGTTAGGGTTAGGGTTAGGTAAGGGGGGTAATAACCACGATCATCAAATTTGATGGTCCTGTTTTTGGGTGATAACTCCCGAACCGTTGGAGGTAGAGAGGTGAAAGTGGGTTAGGGTTAGGGTTAGGGTTAGGGTTAGGGTTAGGGTTAGGTTAGGGTTAGGGTTAGGGTTAGGGTTAGGGTTAGGTAAGGGGGGTAATAACCACGATCATCAAATTTGATGGTCCTGTTTTTGGGTGATAACTCCCGAACCGTTGGAGGTAGAGAGGTGAAAGTGGGTGGTACCCCCCCATTTCCATAGGCTGTCTTTCGTTTGGTGGGTCCCCCTAGTGGCTGTGACGTCGGGAAGTGGGCGTAAGTAGCGAAAAAAAGTTTGTTTTTGTTGTATCTCCGGAAGGGAAGGTCGTAGAGAGACGGGACCAAGCCTGGCGTGTTCAGAAGGGCCGAATTATGGCAGGCGGAAGTGGTTTGCAAAGCGCTAGGAGGTGTGGTTTTAAAGTTATAGGCGTTTGAAAATTCCCCATAGAGTTGAGTGAGGTGAAATTTTTCAAAGTGTTTTTTTGAAAAAAGTTCCCCCAGAAAGTGTTTAGGAGCGCGTTTCAGGCCATTTGGAGTTGATTGGAGGGTGTCCTGGAGAGTGTTTTTTGGAAAAGTTGCCGTCCAGTAGTTGGCGCTGTGGAGCTGGAATCCTAGGGTCGGGTAGCTTGGCTTAGGGGGAGCCTAGGGGTGGTTGAATGGTGTGTGTGGGACATAGGGTTAGGGTTAGGGTTAGGGTTAGGGTTAGGGTTAGGGTTAGGTAAGGGGGGTAATAACCACGATCGCCGAAACGGCGATCCTCAGACTGGCCGGTAACTGAAGAAGCTTGTGAGCTAGAGAGTTGAGGTTAGGGTTAGGGTTAGGGTTAGGGTTAGGTAAGGGGGGTAATAACCACGATCGCCGAAACGGCGATCCTCAGACTGGCCGGTAACTGAAGAACCCTGTGAGCTAGAGAGTTGAGGTTTAGGGTTAGGGTTAGGGTTAGGGTTAGGGTTAGGGTTAGGGTTAGGGTTAGGGTTAGGGTTAGGGTTAGGGTTAGGGTTAGGGTTAGGGTTAGGGGTTAGGGTTAGGGTTAGGGTTAGGGTTAGGGTTAGAGGG
Organism: Pempheris klunzingeri; assembly: GCF_042242105.1. Taxonomy (NCBI): domain Eukaryota; kingdom Metazoa; phylum Chordata; class Actinopteri; order Acropomatiformes; family Pempheridae; genus Pempheris; species Pempheris klunzingeri. Next base: position 31,318,304 of record NC_092013.1, read on the forward strand.
TTAGGGTTAGGGTTAGGGTTAGGGTTAGGGTTAGGGTTAGGGTTAGGGTTAGGGTTAGGGTTAGGGTTAGGGTTAGGGTTAGGGTTAGGGTTAGGGTTAGGGTTAGGGTTAGGGTTAGGGTTAGGGTTAGGGTTAGGGTTAGGGTTAGGGTTAGGGTTAGGGTTAGGGTTAGGGTTAGGGTTAGGGTTAGGGTTAGGGTTAGGGTTAGGGTTAGGGTTAGGGTTAGGGTTAGGGTTAGGGTTAGGGTTAGGGTTAGGGTTAGGGTTAGGGTTAGGGTTAGGGTTAGGGTTAGGGTTAGGGTTAGGGTTAGGGTTAGGGTTAGGGTTAGGGTTAGGGTTAGGGTTAGGGTTAGGGTTAGGGTTAGGGTTAGGGTTAGGGTTAGGGTTAGGGTTAGGGTTAGGGTTAGGGTTAGGGTTAGGGTTAGGGTTAGGGTTAGGGTTAGGGTTAGGGTTAGGGTTAGGGTTAGGGTTAGGGTTAGGGTTAGGGTTAGGGTTAGGGTTAGGGTTAGGGTTAGGGTTAGGGTTAGGGTTAGGGTTAGGGTTAGGGTTAGGGTTAGGGTTAGGGTTAGGGTTAGGGTTAGGGTTAGGGTTAGGGTTAGGGTTAGGGTTAGGGTTAGGGTTAGGGTTAGGGTTAGGGTTAGGGTTAGGGTTAGGGTTAGGGTTAGGGTTAGGGTTAGGGTTAGGGTTAGGGTTAGGGTTAGGGTTAGGGTTAGGGTTAGGGTTAGGGTTAGGGTTAGGGTTAGGGTTAGGGTTAGGGTTAGGGTTAGGGTTAGGGTTAGGGTTAGGGTTAGGGTTAGGGTTAGGGTTAGGGTTAGGGTTAGGGTTAGGGTTAGGGTTAGGGTTAGGGTTAGGGTTAGGGTTAGGGTTAGGGTTAGGGTTAGGGTTAGGGTTAGGGTTAGGGTTAGGGTTAGGGTTAGGGTTAGGGTTAGGGTTAGGGTTAGGGTTAGGGTTAGGGTTAGGGTTAGGGTTAGGGTTAGGGTTAGGGTTAGGGTTAGGGTTAGGGTTAGGGTTAGGGTTAGGGTTAGGGTTAGGGTTAGGGTTAGGGTTAGGGTTAGGGTTAGGGTTAGGGTTAGGGTTAGGGTTAGGGTTAGGGTTAGGGTTAGGGTTAGGGTTAGGGTTAGGGTTAGGGTTAGGGTTAGGGTTAGGGTTAGGGTTAGGGTTAGGGTTAGGGTTAGGGTTAGGGTTAGGGTTAGGGTTAGGGTTAGGGTTAGGGTTAGGGTTAGGGTTAGGGTTAGGGTTAGGGTTAGGGTTAGGGTTAGGGTTAGGGTTAGGGTTAGGGTTAGGGTTAGGGTTAGGGTTAGGGTTAGGGTTAGGGTTAGGGTTAGGGTTAGGGTTAGGGTTAGGGTTAGGGTTAGGGTTAGGGTTAGGGTTAGGGTTAGGGTTAGGGTTAGGGTTAGGGTTAGGGTTAGGGTTAGGGTTAGGGTTAGGGTTAGGGTTAGGGTTAGGGTTAGGGTTAGGGTTAGGGTTAGGGTTAGGGTTAGGGTTAGGGTTAGGGTTAGGGTTAGGGTTAGGGTTAGGGTTAGGGTTAGGGTTAGGGTTAGGGTTAGGGTTAGGGTTAGGGTTAGGGTTAGGGTTAGGGTTAGGGTTAGGGTTAGGGTTAGGGTTAGGGTTAGGGTTAGGGTTAGGGTTAGGGTTAGGGTTAGGGTTAGGGTTAGGGTTAGGGTTAGGGTTAGGGTTAGGGTTAGGGTTAGGGTTAGGGTTAGGGTTAGGGTTAGGGTTAGGGTTAGGGTTAGGGTTAGGGTTAGGGTTAGGGTTAGGGTTAGGGTTAGGGTTAGGGTTAGGGTTAGGGTTAGGGTTAGGGTTAGGGTTAGGGTTAGGGTTAGGGTTAGGGTTAGGGTTAGGGTTAGGGTTAGGGTTAGGGTTAGGGTTAGGGTTAGGGTTAGGGTTAGGGTTAGGGTTAGGGTTAGGGTTAGGGTTAGGGTTAGGGTTAGGGTTAGGGTTAGGGTTAGGGTTAGGGTTAGGGTTAGGGTTAGGGTTAGGGTTAGGGTTAGGGTTAGGGTTAGGGTTAGGGTTAGGGTTAGGGTTAGGGTTAGGGTTAGGGTTAGGGTTAGGGTTAGGGTTAGGGTTAGGGTTAGGGTTAGGGTTAGGGTTAGGGTTAGGGTTAGGGTTAGGGTTAGGGTTAGGGTTAGGGTTAGGGTTAGGGTTAGGGTTAGGGTTAGGGTTAGGGTTAGGGTTAGGGTTAGGGTTAGGGTTAGGGTTAGGGTTAGGGTTAGGGTTAGGGTTAGGGTTAGGGTTAGGGTTAGGGTTAGGGTTAGGGTTAGGGTTAGGGTTAGGGTTAGGGTTAGGGTTAGGGTTAGGGTTAGGGTTAGGGTTAGGGTTAGGGTTAGGGTTAGGGTTAGGGTTAGGGTTAGGGTTAGGGTTAGGGTTAGGGTTAGGGTTAGGGTTAGGGTTAGGGTTAGGGTTAGGGTTAGGGTTAGGGTTAGGGTTAGGGTTAGGGTTAGGGTTAGGGTTAGGGTTAGGGTTAGGGTTAGGGTTAGGGTTAGGGTTAGGGTTAGGGTTAGGGTTAGGGTTAGGGTTAGGGTTAGGGTTAGGGTTAGGGTTAGGGTTAGGGTTAGGGTTAGGGTTAGGGTTAGGGTTAGGGTTAGGGTTAGGGTTAGGGTTAGGGTTAGGGTTAGGGTTAGGGTTAGGGTTAGGGTTAGGGTTAGGGTTAGGGTTAGGGTTAGGGTTAGGGTTAGGGTTAGGGTTAGGGTTAGGGTTAGGGTTAGGGTTAGGGTTAGGGTTAGGGTTAGGGTTAGGGTTAGGGTTAGGGTTAGGGTTAGGGTTAGGGTTAGGGTTAGGGTTAGGGTTAGGGTTAGGGTTAGGGTTAGGGTTAGGGTTAGGGTTAGGGTTAGGGTTAGGGTTAGGGTTAGGGTTAGGGTTAGGGTTAGGGTTAGGGTTAGGGTTAGGGTTAGGGTTAGGGTTAGGGTTAGGGTTAGGGTTAGGGTTAGGGTTAGGGTTAGGGTTAGGGTTAGGGTTAGGGTTAGGGTTAGGGTTAGGGTTAGGGTTAGGGTTAGGGTTAGGGTTAGGGTTAGGGTTAGGGTTAGGGTTAGGGTTAGGGTTAGGGTTAGGGTTAGGGTTAGGGTTAGGGTTAGGGTTAGGGTTAGGGTTAGGGTTAGGGTTAGGGTTAGGGTTAGGGTTAGGGTTAGGGTTAGGGTTAGGGTTAGGGTTAGGGTTAGGGTTAGGGTTAGGGTTAGGGTTAGGGTTAGGG
>NC_092014.1:0-65000 GCF_042242105.1 Pempheris klunzingeri
CTAACCCTAACCCTAACCCTAACCCTAACCCTAACCCTAACCCTAACCCTAACCCTAACCCTAACCCTAACCCTAACCCTAACCCTAACCCTAACCCTAACCCTAACCCTAACCCTAACCCTAACCCTAACCCCTAACCCTAACCCCTAACCCTAACCCTAACCCTAACCCTAACCCCTAACCCTAACCCTAACCCTAACCCTAACCCTAACCCTAACCCTAACCCTAACCCTAACCCTAACCCTAACCCTAACCCTAACCCTAACCCTAACCCTAACCCTAACCCTAACCCTAACCCTAACCCTAACCCTAACCCTAACCCTAACCTAACCCTAACCCTAACCCTAACCCTAACCCTAACCCTAACCCTAACCCTAACCCTAACCCTAACCCTAACCCTAACCCTAACCTACCCTAACCCTAACCCTAACCCTAACCCTAACCCTAACCCTAACCCTAACCCTAACCCTAACCCTAACCCTAACCCTAACCCTAACCCTAACCCTAACCCTAACCCTAACCCTAACCCTAACCCTAACCCTAACCCTAACCCTAACCCTAACCCTAACCCTAACCCTAACCCTAACCCTAACCCTAACCCTAACCCTAACCCTAACCCTAACCCTAACCCTAACCCTAACCCTAACCCTAACCCTAACCCTAACCCTAACCCTAACCCTAACCCTAACCCTAACCCTAACCCTAACCCTAACCCTAACCCTAACCCTAACCCTAACCCTAACCCTAACCCTAACCCTAACCCTAACCCTAACCCTAACCCTAACCCTAACCCTAACCCTAACCCTAACCCTAACCCTAACCCTAACCCTAACCCTAACCCTAACCCTAACCCTAACCCTAACCCTAACCCTAACCCTAACCCTAACCCTAACCCTAACCCTAACCCTAACCCTAACCCTAACCCTAACCCTAACCCTAACCCTAACCCTAACCCTAACCCTAACCCTAACCCTAACCCTAACCCTAACCCTAACCCTAACCCTAACCCTAACCCTAACCCTAACCCTAACCCTAACCCTAACCCTAACCCTAACCCTAACCCTAACCCTAACCCTAACCCTAACCCTAACCCTAACCCTAACCCTAACCCTAACCCTAACCCTAACCCTAACCCTAACCCTAACCCTAACCCTAACCCTAACCCTAACCCTAACCCTAACCCTAACCCTAACCCTAACCCTAACCCTAACCCTAACCCTAACCCTAACCCTAACCCTAACCCTAACCCTAACCCTAACCCTAACCCTAACCCTAACCCTAACCCTAACCCTAACCCTAACCCTAACCCTAACCCTAACCCTAACCCTAACCCTAACCCTAACCCTAACCCTAACCCTAACCCTAACCCTAACCCTAACCCTAACCCTAACCCTAACCCTAACCCTAACCCTAACCCTAACCCTAACCCTAACCCTAACCCTAACCCTAACCCTAACCCTAACCCTAACCCTAACCCTAACCCTAACCCTAACCCTAACCCTAACCCTAACCCTAACCCTAACCCTAACCCTAACCCTAACCCTAACCCTAACCCTAACCCTAACCCTAACCCTAACCCTAACCCTAACCCTAACCCTAACCCTAACCCTAACCCTAACCCTAACCCTAACCCTAACCCTAACCCTAACCCTAACCCTAACCCTAACCCTAACCCTAACCCTAACCCTAACCCTAACCCTAACCCTAACCCTAACCCTAACCCTAACCCTAACCCTAACCCTAACCCTAACCCTAACCCTAACCCTAACCCTAACCCTAACCCTAACCCTAACCCTAACCCTAACCCTAACCCTAACCCTAACCCTAACCCTAACCCTAACCCTAACCCTAACCCTAACCCTAACCCTAACCCTAACCCTAACCCTAACCCTAACCCTAACCCTAACCCTAACCCTAACCCTAACCCTAACCCTAACCCTAACCCTAACCCTAACCCTAACCCTAACCCTAACCCTAACCCTAACCCTAACCCTAACCCTAACCCTAACCCTAACCCTAACCCTAACCCTAACCCTAACCCTAACCCTAACCCTAACCCTAACCCTAACCCTAACCCTAACCCTAACCCTAACCCTAACCCTAACCCTAACCCTAACCCTAACCCTAACCCTAACCCTAACCCTAACCCTAACCCTAACCCTAACCCTAACCCTAACCCTAACCCTAACCCTAACCCTAACCCTAACCCTAACCCTAACCCTAACCCTAACCCTAACCCTAACCCTAACCCTAACCCTAACCCTAACCCTAACCCTAACCCTAACCCTAACCCTAACCCTAACCCTAACCCTAACCCTAACCCTAACCCTAACCCTAACCCTAACCCTAACCCTAACCCTAACCCTAACCCTAACCCTAACCCTAACCCTAACCCTAACCCTAACCCTAACCCTAACCCTAACCCTAACCCTAACCCTAACCCTAACCCTAACCCTAACCCTAACCCTAACCCTAACCCTAACCCTAACCCTAACCCTAACCCTAACCCTAACCCTAACCCTAACCCTAACCCTAACCCTAACCCTAACCCTAACCCTAACCCTAACCCTAACCCTAACCCTAACCCTAACCCTAACCCTAACCCTAACCCTAACCCTAACCCTAACCCTAACCCTAACCCTAACCCTAACCCTAACCCTAACCCTAACCCTAACCCTAACCCTAACCCTAACCCTAACCCTAACCCTAACCCTAACCCTAACCCTAACCCTAACCCTAACCCTAACCCTAACCCTAACCCTAACCCTAACCCTAACCCTAACCCTAACCCTAACCCTAACCCTAACCCTAACCCTAACCCTAACCCTAACCCTAACCCTAACCCTAACCCTAACCCTAACCCTAACCCTAACCCTAACCCTAACCCTAACCCTAACCCTAACCCTAACCCTAACCCTAACCCTAACCCTAACCCTAACCCTAACCCTAACCCTAACCCTAACCCTAACCCTAACCCTAACCCTAACCCTAACCCTAACCCTAACCCTAACCCTAACCCTAACCCTAACCCTAACCCTAACCCTAACCCTAACCCTAACCCTAACCCTAACCCTAACCCTAACCCTAACCCTAACCCTAACCCTAACCCTAACCCTAACCCTAACCCTAACCCTAACCCTAACCCTAACCCTAACCCTAACCCTAACCCTAACCCTAACCCTAACCCTAACCCTAACCCTAACCCTAACCCTAACCCTAACCCTAACCCTAACCCTAACCCTAACCCTAACCCTAACCCTAACCCTAACCCTAACCCTAACCCTAACCCTAACCCTAACCCTAACCCTAACCCTAACCCTAACCCTAACCCTAACCCTAACCCTAACCCTAACCCTAACCCTAACCCTAACCCTAACCCTAACCCTAACCCTAACCCTAACCCTAACCCTAACCCTAACCCTAACCCTAACCCTAACCCTAACCCTAACCCTAACCCTAACCCTAACCCTAACCCTAACCCTAACCCTAACCCTAACCCTAACCCTAACCCTAACCCTAACCCTAACCCTAACCCTAACCCTAACCCTAACCCTAACCCTAACCCTAACCCTAACCCTAACCCTAACCCTAACCCTAACCCTAACCCTAACCCTAACCCTAACCCTAACCCTAACCCTAACCCTAACCCTAACCCTAACCCTAACCCTAACCCTAACCCTAACCCTAACCCTAACCCTAACCCTAACCCTAACCCTAACCCTAACCCTAACCCTAACCCTAACCCTAACCCTAACCCTAACCCTAACCCTAACCCTAACCCTAACCCTAACCCTAACCCTAACCCTAACCCTAACCCTAACCCTAACCCTAACCCTAACCCTAACCCTAACCCTAACCCTAACCCTAACCCTAACCCTAACCCTAACCCTAACCCTAACCCTAACCCTAACCCTAACCCTAACCCTAACCCTAACCCTAACCCTAACCGCTCCTAAACACTTTCTGGGGGAACTTTTTTCAAAAAAACACTTTGAAAAATTTCACCTCACTCAACTCTATGGGGAATTTTCAAACGCCTATAACTTTAAAACCACACCTCCTAGCGCTTTGCAAACCACTTCCGCCTGCCATAATTCGGCCCTTCTGAACACGCCAGGCTTGGTCCCGTCTCTCTACGACCTTCCCTTCCGGAGATACAACAAAAACAAACTTTTTTTCGCTACTTACGCCCACTTCCCGACGTCACAGCCACTAGGGGGACCCACCAAACGAAAGACAGCCTATGGAAATGGGGGGGTACCACCCACTTTCAGCTCTCTACCTCCAACGGTTCGGGAGTTATCACCCAAAAACAGGACCATCAAATTTGATGATCGTGGTTATTACCCCCCTTACCTAACCCTAACCCTAACCCTAACCCTAACCCTAACCCTAAAACACTTAGGAAAATTTCACCTCACTCAACTCTATGGGGAATTTTCAAACGCCTATAACTTGAAAACCACACCTCCTAGCGCTTTGCAAACCACTTCCGCCTGCCATAATTCGGCCCTTCTGAACACGCCAGGCTTGGTCCCGTCTCTCTACGACCTTCCCTTCCGGAGATACAACAAAAACAAACTTTTTTTCGCTACTTACGCCCACTTCCCGACCTCACAGCCACTAGGGGGACCCACCAAACGAAAGACAGCCTATGGAAATGGGGGGGTAGGAAAAACCTCAACTCTCTAGCTCACAAGCTTCTTCAGTTACCGGCCAGTCTGAGGATCGCCGTTTCGGCGATCGTGGTTATTACCCCCCTTACCTAACCCTAACCCTAACCCTAACCCTAACCTGAGTCTAACCCTAACCCTAATCCTGAGTCTAACCCTAGGTCTAAGCTCTCCCTCTACAAAACCCTTACCTTAACCACACTCCTTTAGTGCAGCCCTAACCCTAGCAAAAAACACCCTACAATCCACTCCAAAACACCCCCCAGACAACCCTCCAATCCACTCCAAAACACCCCCCAGACAACCCTCCAATCAACTCCAAAACACCCCCCAGATAACCCTCCAATACACTCCAAATGGCCTCAAATGCACCCCTAGGCACTTCCTGGAAACACCTAGGGACAAAAAACACTTTGTCATATTTTCACTCACTATAGTCAATGCAACTTTTCCTCATAACTCGCCCTAGGAATGTCCCACCAACACCATTCAACCACCCCTAGGCTCCCCCTTACCCAAGCTACTCCACCCTAGGATTTCAGCTCCACAGCGCCAACTAATGGTCACTCACTTTTCCAAAAAACACTCTCCAGGACACCCTCCAATCAACTCCAAATGGCCTGAAACGCGCTCCTAAACACTTTCTGGGGGAACTTTTTTCAAAAAAACACTTTGAAAAATTTCACCTCACTCAACTCTATGGGGAATTTTCAAACGCCTATAACTTTAAAACCACACCTCCTAGCGCTTTGCAAACCACTTCCGCCTGCCATAATTCGGCCCTTCTGAACACGCCAGGCTTGGTCCCGTCTCTCTACGACCTTCCCTTCCGGAGATACAGCCAAAACAAAAAAAAAATTCGCAGTTACGCCCACTTCCCGACGTCACAGCCACTAGGGGGTGCCACCCATCGATTCAGCATGCCATGGGTACGGGGGGTAGGCACCAACTCCAAAACTCTAGGACCCTCCTATCCGGACTTATCGGCTCATGAAGTTCATGGGTAGGGGTACCCATATCAGTTTTCATCATATAACCTAACCCTAACCCTAACCCTAACCCTAACCCTAACCCTAACCCGTGGTTATTACCCCCCTTACCTAACCCTAACCCTAACCCTAACCCTAACCCTAACCCTAACCCTAACCCTAACCCTTTACCTAACCCTAACCCTAACCCTAACCTTAACCACACTCCTTTAGTGCAGCCCTAACCCTAGCAAAAAACACCCTCTGAACACCCTCCAATCCACTCCAAAACACCCCCCAGACAACCCTCCAATCAACTCCAAAACACCCCCCAGATAACCCTCCAATCCACTCCAAATGGCCTCAAATGCACCCCTAGGCACTTCCTGGAAACACCTAGGGACAAAAAACACTTGGGCAAATTTTCACTCACTATAGTCAATGCAACTTTTCCTCATAACTCGCCCTAGGAATGTCCCACCAACACCATTCAACCACCCCTAGGCTCCCCTTAAGCCAAGCTACCACACCCTAGGATTGCAGCTCCACAGCGCCAACTACTGGACGGCCACTTTTCCAAAAAACACTCTCCAGGACACCCTCCAATCAACTCCAAATGGCCTGAAACGCGCTCCTAAACACTTTCTGGGGGAACTTTTTTCAAAAAAACACTTAGGAAAATTTCACCTCACTCAACTCTATGGGGAATTTTCAAACGCCTATAACTTTAAAACCACACCTCCTAGCGCTTTGCAAACCACTTCCGCCTGCCATAATTCGGCCCTTCTGAACACGCCAGGCTTGGTCCCGTCTCTCTACGACCTTCCCTTCCGGAGATACAACAAAAACAAACTTTTTTTCGCTACTTACGCCCACTTCCCGACGTCACAGCCACTAGGGGGACCCACCAAACGAAAGACAGCCTATGGAAATGGGGGGGTACCACCCACTTTCAGCTCTCTACCTCCAACGGTTCGGGAGTTATCACCCAAAAACAGGACCATCAAATTTGATGATCGTGGTTATTACCCCCCTTACCTAACCCTAACCCTAACCCTAACCCTAACCCTAACCCTAACCCTAACCCTAACCCTAACCCTAACCCTAACCCTAACCCTAACCCTAACCCTAACCCTAACCCTAACCCTAACCCTAACCCTAACCCTAACCCTAACCCTAACCCTAACCCTAACCCTAACCCTAACCCTAACCCTAACCCTAACCCTAACCCTAACCCTAACCCTAACCCTAACCCTAACCCTAACCCTAACCCTAACCCTAACCCTAACCCTAACCCTAACCCTAACCCTAACCCTAACCCTCCCAAACCTTAACCTTGGTTCCTTCTCCTCTTCCCAAACCTTAACCATGCCTCCTTCCCCTATTCCCTAACCTTAACCCCGCCCCCCTCCCCCCTTTCCCAAACCTTAACCCTGGTCCCCCTTCCCTAACCTTAACCCTGTCCCGTCCCCTTCCGCTTTTCCCAAACCCTAACCCTGGTTCCCATTCCTCTTCCCAAACCTTAACCCTGCCCCCTTTCCCTTTTCCTAACCTTAACCCCGCCCCCTTCCCCTTTCCCTAACCTTAACCTTGTTTCCTCTTCTCCCCTCCTCACTCATATCTCGCCTGCTTCCCCATCTCCCCCACCTGTACCAGGACCTGTTCCCCCACCACCCCACCCCCCCTTTTTTTATCTCATATCCTCCTTCCTCCCTCTTTCCACCTGAACCCCCCTCCAAGCCCTTCCCCTAACCTTAACCCTTCCTTCCCCAAAACCCAACTCCTCCCCACCCCTCTGTTCCCCTAACCACCAGGACCAATTCTTCACTCCCTCTATCCTCCTTCCTTTCCATCTCCCATCACATTGACACAAACACACACGCTCATACACCTCAACAACTCCCAAACAGGGGGAAGGTCGGCCGGTCCAACACCCTCCACCGAGAACTCCAAAATCATTGGTCCTATGACCTTTGACCCGGAGAACGGGGACCTTTGCTCCCGAGGAGGGAGGGGGAGACCAGAGTGAATTTGGATTCACAGACTTGAGACCGCCATTCCAGGGGGACCTTAATGATCTTGGATTTGAAGGGCCACCGCTGGACGGGCGGCCCCAACTCTAAGCCCACATTTATTTCATTACCAAAATTGTTTTGGCATTAATATTTTTTGTTAAAAGTTGTCTCGGTGGGCCGTTCTCCCTCTTCCTCCTGCTGTGCTCTGCCTGGGGATTGATCCCGGGTCCCTGGTGTGGATGACCGCCACCTCCACCACTACACCATCCTGCAGATCAGTAGGCCCGTGCACCCTATCCTATTTTGGACTCCCTAAACCCCAACCCCAACCCAAACCTAACCCTAACCCTAACCCTAACCCTAACCCTAACCCTAACCCTAACCCTAACCCTAACCCTAACCCTAACCCTAACCCTAACCCTAACCCTAACCCTAACAACCACGATCGCCGTTTCGGCGATCGTGGTTATTACCCCCCTTACCTAACCCTAACCCTAACCCTAACCCTAACCCTTACGCCCACTTCCCGACGTCACAGCCACTAGGGGGACCCACCAAACGAAAGACAGCCTATGGAAATGGGGGGGTACCACCCACTTTCAGCTCTCTACCTCCAACGGTTCGGGAGTTATCACCCAAAAACAGGACCATCAAATTTGATGATCGTGGTTATTACCCCCCTTACCTAACCCTAACCCTAACCCTAACCCTAACCCTAGCAAAAAACACCCCAAAATAACCCTACAATCCACTCCAAAACACCCCCCAGACAACCCTCCAATCAACTCCAAAACACCCTACAAAACACCCCCCAATCCACTCCAAATGGCCTCAAATGCACCCCTAGGCACTTCCTGGAAACACCTAGGGACAAAAAACACTTGGGCAAATTTTCAACCACTATAGTCAATGCAACTTTTCAACATAACTCGCCCTAGGAATCTCCCACCAACACCATTCAACCACCCCTAGGCTCCCCCTAAGCCAAGCTACCCCACCCTAGGATTCCAGCTCCACAGCGCCAACTACTGGACGGCCACTTTTACAAAAAACACTCTCCAGGACACCCTCCAATCAACTCCAAATGGCCTGAAACGCGCTCCTAAACACTTTCTGGGGGAACTTTTTTCAAAAAAACACTTTGAAAAATTTCACCTCACTCAACTCTATGGGGAATTTTCAAACGCCTATAACTTTAAAACCACACCTCCTAGCGCTTTGCAAACCACTTCCGCCTGCCATAATTCGGCCCTTCTGAACACGCCAGGCTTGGTCCCGTCTCTCTACGACCTTCCCTTCCGGAGATACAACAAAAACAAACTTTTTTTCGCTACTTACGCCCACTTCCCGACGTCACAGCCACTAGGGGGACCCACCAAACGAAAGACAGCCTATGGAAATGGGGGGGTACCACCCACTTTCAGCTCTCTACCTCCAACGGTTCGGGAGTTATCACCCAAAAACAGGACCATCAAATTTGATGATCGTGGTTATTACCCCCCTTACCTAACCCTAACCCTAACCCTAACCCTAACCCTAACCCTAACCCTAACCCTAACCCTAACCCTAACCCTAACCCTAACCCTAACCCTAACCCTAACCCTAACCCTAACCCTAACCCTAACCCTAACCCTAACCCTAACCCTAACCCTAACCCTAACCCTAACCCTAACCCTAACCCTAACCCTAACCCTAACCCTAACCCTAACCCTAACCCTAACCCTAACCCTAACCCTAACCCTAACCCTAACCCTAACCCTAACCCTAACCCTAACCCTAACCCTAACCCTAACCCTCAAATTTGATGATCGTGGTTATTACCCCCCTTACCTAACCCTAACCCTAACCCTAACCCTAACCCTAACCCTAACCCTAACCCTAAAACACTTAGGAAAATTTCACCTCACTCAACTCTATGGGGAATTTTCAAACGCCTATAACTTGAAAACCACACCTCCTAGCGCTTTGCAAACCACTTCCGCCTGCCATAATTCGGCCCTTCTGAACACGCCAGGCTTGGTCCCGTCTCTCTACGACCTTCCCTTCCGGAGATACAACAAAAACAAACTTTTTTTCGCTACTTACGCCCACTTCCCGACCTCACAGCCACTAGGGGGACCCACCAAACGAAAGACAGCCTATGGAAATGGGGGGGTAGGAAAAACCTCAACTCTCTAGCTCACAAGCTTCTTCAGTTACCGGCCAGTCTGAGGATCGCCGTTTCGGCGATCGTGGTTATTACCCCCCTTACCTAACCCTAACCCTAACCCTAACCCTAACCTGAGTCTAACCCTAACCCTAATCCTGAGTCTAACCCTAGGTCTAAGCTCTCCCTCTACAAAACCCTTACCTTAACCACACTCCTTTAGTGCAGCCCTAACCCTAGCAAAAAACACCCTACAATCCACTCCAAAACACCCCCCAGACAACCCTCCAATCCACTCCAAAACACCCCCCAGACAACCCTCCAATCAACTCCAAAACACCCCCCAGATAACCCTCCAATACACTCCAAATGGCCTCAAATGCACCCCTAGGCACTTCCTGGAAACACCTAGGGACAAAAAACACTTTGTCATATTTTCACTCACTATAGTCAATGCAACTTTTCCTCATAACTCGCCCTAGGAATGTCCCACCAACACCATTCAACCACCCCTAGGCTCCCCCTTACCCAAGCTACTCCACCCTAGGATTTCAGCTCCACAGCGCCAACTAATGGTCACTCACTTTTCCAAAAAACACTCTCCAGGACACCCTCCAATCAACTCCAAATGGCCTGAAACGCGCTCCTAAACACTTTCTGGGGGAACTTTTTTCAAAAAAACACTTTGAAAAATTTCACCTCACTCAACTCTATGGGGAATTTTCAAACGCCTATAACTTTAAAACCACACCTCCTAGCGCTTTGCAAACCACTTCCGCCTGCCATAATTCGGCCCTTCTGAACACGCCAGGCTTGGTCCCGTCTCTCTACGACCTTCCCTTCCGGAGATACAGCCAAAACAAAAAAAAAATTCGCAGTTACGCCCACTTCCCGACGTCACAGCCACTAGGGGGTGCCACCCATCGATTCAGCATGCCATGGGTACGGGGGGTAGGCACCAACTCCAAAACTCTAGGACCCTCCTATCCGGACTTATCGGCTCATGAAGTTCATGGGTAGGGGTACCCATATCAGTTTTCATCATATAACCTAACCCTAACCCTAACCCTAACCCTAACCCTAACCCTCTAACCCTAACCCTAACCCTAACCCTAACCCTAACCCTAACCCTAACCGCTCCTAAACACTTTCTGGGGGAACTTTTTTCAAAAAAACACTTTGAAAAATTTCACCTCACTCAACTCTATGGGGAATTTTCAAACGCCTATAACTTTAAAACCACACCTCCTAGCGCTTTGCAAACCACTTCCGCCTGCCATAATTCGGCCCTTCTGAACACGCCAGGCTTGGTCCCGTCTCTCTACGACCTTCCCTTCCGGAGATACAACAAAAACAAACTTTTTTTCGCTACTTACGCCCACTTCCCGACGTCACAGCCACTAGGGGGACCCACCAAACGAAAGACAGCCTATGGAAATGGGGGGGTACCACCCACTTTCAGCTCTCTACCTCCAACGGTTCGGGAGTTATCACCCAAAAACAGGACCATCAAATTTGATGATCGTGGTTATTACCCCCCTTACCTAACCCTAACCCTAACCCTAACCCTAACCCTAACCCTAAAACACTTAGGAAAATTTCACCTCACTCAACTCTATGGGGAATTTTCAAACGCCTATAACTTGAAAACCACACCTCCTAGCGCTTTGCAAACCACTTCCGCCTGCCATAATTCGGCCCTTCTGAACACGCCAGGCTTGGTCCCGTCTCTCTACGACCTTCCCTTCCGGAGATACAACAAAAACAAACTTTTTTTCGCTACTTACGCCCACTTCCCGACCTCACAGCCACTAGGGGGACCCACCAAACGAAAGACAGCCTATGGAAATGGGGGGGTAGGAAAAACCTCAACTCTCTAGCTCACAAGCTTCTTCAGTTACCGGCCAGTCTGAGGATCGCCGTTTCGGCGATCGTGGTTATTACCCCCCTTACCTAACCCTAACCCTAACCCTAACCCTAACCTGAGTCTAACCCTAACCCTAATCCTGAGTCTAACCCTAGGTCTAAGCTCTCCCTCTACAAAACCCTTACCTTAACCACACTCCTTTAGTGCAGCCCTAACCCTAGCAAAAAACACCCTACAATCCACTCCAAAACACCCCCCAGACAACCCTCCAATCCACTCCAAAACACCCCCCAGACAACCCTCCAATCAACTCCAAAACACCCCCCAGATAACCCTCCAATACACTCCAAATGGCCTCAAATGCACCCCTAGGCACTTCCTGGAAACACCTAGGGACAAAAAACACTTTGTCATATTTTCACTCACTATAGTCAATGCAACTTTTCCTCATAACTCGCCCTAGGAATGTCCCACCAACACCATTCAACCACCCCTAGGCTCCCCCTTACCCAAGCTACTCCACCCTAGGATTTCAGCTCCACAGCGCCAACTAATGGTCACTCACTTTTCCAAAAAACACTCTCCAGGACACCCTCCAATCAACTCCAAATGGCCTGAAACGCGCTCCTAAACACTTTCTGGGGGAACTTTTTTCAAAAAAACACTTTGAAAAATTTCACCTCACTCAACTCTATGGGGAATTTTCAAACGCCTATAACTTTAAAACCACACCTCCTAGCGCTTTGCAAACCACTTCCGCCTGCCATAATTCGGCCCTTCTGAACACGCCAGGCTTGGTCCCGTCTCTCTACGACCTTCCCTTCCGGAGATACAGCCAAAACAAAAAAAAAATTCGCAGTTACGCCCACTTCCCGACGTCACAGCCACTAGGGGGTGCCACCCATCGATTCAGCATGCCATGGGTACGGGGGGTAGGCACCAACTCCAAAACTCTAGGACCCTCCTATCCGGACTTATCGGCTCATGAAGTTCATGGGTAGGGGTACCCATATCAGTTTTCATCATATAACCTAACCCTAACCCTAACCCTAACCCTAACCCTAACCCTCTAACCCTAACCCTAACCCTAACCCTAACCCTAACCCTAACCCTAACCGCTCCTAAACACTTTCTGGGGGAACTTTTTTCAAAAAAACACTTTGAAAAATTTCACCTCACTCAACTCTATGGGGAATTTTCAAACGCCTATAACTTTAAAACCACACCTCCTAGCGCTTTGCAAACCACTTCCGCCTGCCATAATTCGGCCCTTCTGAACACGCCAGGCTTGGTCCCGTCTCTCTACGACCTTCCCTTCCGGAGATACAACAAAAACAAACTTTTTTTCGCTACTTACGCCCACTTCCCGACGTCACAGCCACTAGGGGGACCCACCAAACGAAAGACAGCCTATGGAAATGGGGGGGTACCACCCACTTTCAGCTCTCTACCTCCAACGGTTCGGGAGTTATCACCCAAAAACAGGACCATCAAATTTGATGATCGTGGTTATTACCCCCCTTACCTAACCCTAACCCTAACCCTAACCCTAACCCTAACCCTAAAACACTTAGGAAAATTTCACCTCACTCAACTCTATGGGGAATTTTCAAACGCCTATAACTTGAAAACCACACCTCCTAGCGCTTTGCAAACCACTTCCGCCTGCCATAATTCGGCCCTTCTGAACACGCCAGGCTTGGTCCCGTCTCTCTACGACCTTCCCTTCCGGAGATACAACAAAAACAAACTTTTTTTCGCTACTTACGCCCACTTCCCGACCTCACAGCCACTAGGGGGACCCACCAAACGAAAGACAGCCTATGGAAATGGGGGGGTAGGAAAAACCTCAACTCTCTAGCTCACAAGCTTCTTCAGTTACCGGCCAGTCTGAGGATCGCCGTTTCGGCGATCGTGGTTATTACCCCCCTTACCTAACCCTAACCCTAACCCTAACCCTAACCCTAACCCTAACCCTAACCCTAACCCTCCTATCCGGACTTATCGGCTCATGAAGTTCATGGGTAGGGGTACCCATATCAGTTTTCATCATATAACCTAACCCTAACCCTAACCCTAACCCTAACCCTAACCCTAACCGCTCCTAAACACTTTCTGGGGGAACTTTTTTCAAAAAAACACTTTGAAAAATTTCACCTCACTCAACTCTATGGGGAATTTTCAAACGCCTATAACTTTAAAACCACACCTCCTAGCGCTTTGCAAACCACTTCCGCCTGCCATAATTCGGCCCTTCTGAACACGCCAGGCTTGGTCCCGTCTCTCTACGACCTTCCCTTCCGGAGATACAACAAAAACAAACTTTTTTTCGCTACTTACGCCCACTTCCCGACGTCACAGCCACTAGGGGGACCCACCAAACGAAAGACAGCCTATGGAAATGGGGGGGTACCACCCACTTTCAGCTCTCTACCTCCAACGGTTCGGGAGTTATCACCCAAAAACAGGACCATCAAATTTGATGATCGTGGTTATTACCCCCCTTACCTAACCCTAACCCTAACCCTAACCCTAACCCTAACCCTAAAACACTTAGGAAAATTTCACCTCACTCAACTCTATGGGGAATTTTCAAACGCCTATAACTTGAAAACCACACCTCCTAGCGCTTTGCAAACCACTTCCGCCTGCCATAATTCGGCCCTTCTGAACACGCCAGGCTTGGTCCCGTCTCTCTACGACCTTCCCTTCCGGAGATACAACAAAAACAAACTTTTTTTCGCTACTTACGCCCACTTCCCGACCTCACAGCCACTAGGGGGACCCACCAAACGAAAGACAGCCTATGGAAATGGGGGGGTAGGAAAAACCTCAACTCTCTAGCTCACAAGCTTCTTCAGTTACCGGCCAGTCTGAGGATCGCCGTTTCGGCGATCGTGGTTATTACCCCCCTTACCTAACCCTAACCCTAACCCTAACCCTAACCTGAGTCTAACCCTAACCCTAATCCTGAGTCTAACCCTAGGTCTAAGCTCTCCCTCTACAAAACCCTTACCTTAACCACACTCCTTTAGTGCAGCCCTAACCCTAGCAAAAAACACCCTACAATCCACTCCAAAACACCCCCCAGACAACCCTCCAATCCACTCCAAAACACCCCCCAGACAACCCTCCAATCAACTCCAAAACACCCCCCAGATAACCCTCCAATACACTCCAAATGGCCTCAAATGCACCCCTAGGCACTTCCTGGAAACACCTAGGGACAAAAAACACTTTGTCATATTTTCACTCACTATAGTCAATGCAACTTTTCCTCATAACTCGCCCTAGGAATGTCCCACCAACACCATTCAACCACCCCTAGGCTCCCCCTTACCCAAGCTACTCCACCCTAGGATTTCAGCTCCACAGCGCCAACTAATGGTCACTCACTTTTCCAAAAAACACTCTCCAGGACACCCTCCAATCAACTCCAAATGGCCTGAAACGCGCTCCTAAACACTTTCTGGGGGAACTTTTTTCAAAAAAACACTTTGAAAAATTTCACCTCACTCAACTCTATGGGGAATTTTCAAACGCCTATAACTTTAAAACCACACCTCCTAGCGCTTTGCAAACCACTTCCGCCTGCCATAATTCGGCCCTTCTGAACACGCCAGGCTTGGTCCCGTCTCTCTACGACCTTCCCTTCCGGAGATACAGCCAAAACAAAAAAAAAATTCGCAGTTACGCCCACTTCCCGACGTCACAGCCACTAGGGGGTGCCACCCATCGATTCAGCATGCCATGGGTACGGGGGGTAGGCACCAACTCCAAAACTCTAGGACCCTCCTATCCGGACTTATCGGCTCATGAAGTTCATGGGTAGGGGTACCCATATCAGTTTTCATCATATAACCTAACCCTAACCCTAACCCTAACCCTAACCCTAACCCTAACCCTAACCGCTCCTAAACACTTTCTGGGGGAACTTTTTTCAAAAAAACACTTTGAAAAATTTCACCTCACTCAACTCTATGGGGAATTTTCAAACGCCTATAACTTTAAAACCACACCTCCTAGCGCTTTGCAAACCACTTCCGCCTGCCATAATTCGGCCCTTCTGAACACGCCAGGCTTGGTCCCGTCTCTCTACGACCTTCCCTTCCGGAGATACAACAAAAACAAACTTTTTTTCGCTACTTACGCCCACTTCCCGACGTCACAGCCACTAGGGGGACCCACCAAACGAAAGACAGCCTATGGAAATGGGGGGGTACCACCCACTTTCAGCTCTCTACCTCCAACGGTTCGGGAGTTATCACCCAAAAACAGGACCATCAAATTTGATGATCGTGGTTATTACCCCCCTTACCTAACCCTAACCCTAACCCTAACCCTAACCCTAACCCTAACCCTAACCCTAAAACACTTAGGAAAATTTCACCTCACTCAACTCTATGGGGAATTTTCAAACGCCTATAACTTGAAAACCACACCTCCTAGCGCTTTGCAAACCACTTCCGCCTGCCATAATTCGGCCCTTCTGAACACGCCAGGCTTGGTCCCGTCTCTCTACGACCTTCCCTTCCGGAGATACAACAAAAACAAACTTTTTTTCGCTACTTACGCCCACTTCCCGACCTCACAGCCACTAGGGGGACCCACCAAACGAAAGACAGCCTATGGAAATGGGGGGGTAGGAAAAACCTCAACTCTCTAGCTCACAAGCTTCTTCAGTTACCGGCCAGTCTGAGGATCGCCGTTTCGGCGATCGTGGTTATTACCCCCCTTACCTAACCCTAACCCTAACCCTAACCCTAACCTGAGTCTAACCCTAACCCTAATCCTGAGTCTAACCCTAGGTCTAAGCTCTCCCTCTACAAAACCCTTACCTTAACCACACTCCTTTAGTGCAGCCCTAACCCTAGCAAAAAACACCCTACAATCCACTCCAAAACACCCCCCAGACAACCCTCCAATCCACTCCAAAACACCCCCCAGACAACCCTCCAATCAACTCCAAAACACCCCCCAGATAACCCTCCAATACACTCCAAATGGCCTCAAATGCACCCCTAGGCACTTCCTGGAAACACCTAGGGACAAAAAACACTTTGTCATATTTTCACTCACTATAGTCAATGCAACTTTTCCTCATAACTCGCCCTAGGAATGTCCCACCAACACCATTCAACCACCCCTAGGCTCCCCCTTACCCAAGCTACTCCACCCTAGGATTTCAGCTCCACAGCGCCAACTAATGGTCACTCACTTTTCCAAAAAACACTCTCCAGGACACCCTCCAATCAACTCCAAATGGCCTGAAACGCGCTCCTAAACACTTTCTGGGGGAACTTTTTTCAAAAAAACACTTTGAAAAATTTCACCTCACTCAACTCTATGGGGAATTTTCAAACGCCTATAACTTTAAAACCACACCTCCTAGCGCTTTGCAAACCACTTCCGCCTGCCATAATTCGGCCCTTCTGAACACGCCAGGCTTGGTCCCGTCTCTCTACGACCTTCCCTTCCGGAGATACAGCCAAAACAAAAAAAAAATTCGCAGTTACGCCCACTTCCCGACGTCACAGCCACTAGGGGGTGCCACCCATCGATTCAGCATGCCATGGGTACGGGGGGTAGGCACCAACTCCAAAACTCTAGGACCCTCCTATCCGGACTTATCGGCTCATGAAGTTCATGGGTAGGGGTACCCATATCAGTTTTCATCATATAACCTAACCCTAACCCTAACCCTAACCCTAACCCTAACCCTCTAACCCTAACCCTAACCCTAACCCTAACCCTAACCCTAACCCTAACCGCTCCTAAACACTTTCTGGGGGAACTTTTTTCAAAAAAACACTTTGAAAAATTTCACCTCACTCAACTCTATGGGGAATTTTCAAACGCCTATAACTTTAAAACCACACCTCCTAGCGCTTTGCAAACCACTTCCGCCTGCCATAATTCGGCCCTTCTGAACACGCCAGGCTTGGTCCCGTCTCTCTACGACCTTCCCTTCCGGAGATACAACAAAAACAAACTTTTTTTCGCTACTTACGCCCACTTCCCGACGTCACAGCCACTAGGGGGACCCACCAAACGAAAGACAGCCTATGGAAATGGGGGGGTACCACCCACTTTCAGCTCTCTACCTCCAACGGTTCGGGAGTTATCACCCAAAAACAGGACCATCAAATTTGATGATCGTGGTTATTACCCCCCTTACCTAACCCTAACCCTAACCCTAACCCTAACCCTAACCCTAAAACACTTAGGAAAATTTCACCTCACTCAACTCTATGGGGAATTTTCAAACGCCTATAACTTGAAAACCACACCTCCTAGCGCTTTGCAAACCACTTCCGCCTGCCATAATTCGGCCCTTCTGAACACGCCAGGCTTGGTCCCGTCTCTCTACGACCTTCCCTTCCGGAGATACAACAAAAACAAACTTTTTTTCGCTACTTACGCCCACTTCCCGACCTCACAGCCACTAGGGGGACCCACCAAACGAAAGACAGCCTATGGAAATGGGGGGGTAGGAAAAACCTCAACTCTCTAGCTCACAAGCTTCTTCAGTTACCGGCCAGTCTGAGGATCGCCGTTTCGGCGATCGTGGTTATTACCCCCCTTACCTAACCCTAACCCTAACCCTAACCCTAACCTGAGTCTAACCCTAACCCTAATCCTGAGTCTAACCCTAGGTCTAAGCTCTCCCTCTACAAAACCCTTACCTTAACCACACTCCTTTAGTGCAGCCCTAACCCTAGCAAAAAACACCCTACAATCCACTCCAAAACACCCCCCAGACAACCCTCCAATCCACTCCAAAACACCCCCCAGACAACCCTCCAATCAACTCCAAAACACCCCCCAGATAACCCTCCAATACACTCCAAATGGCCTCAAATGCACCCCTAGGCACTTCCTGGAAACACCTAGGGACAAAAAACACTTTGTCATATTTTCACTCACTATAGTCAATGCAACTTTTCCTCATAACTCGCCCTAGGAATGTCCCACCAACACCATTCAACCACCCCTAGGCTCCCCCTTACCCAAGCTACTCCACCCTAGGATTTCAGCTCCACAGCGCCAACTAATGGTCACTCACTTTTCCAAAAAACACTCTCCAGGACACCCTCCAATCAACTCCAAATGGCCTGAAACGCGCTCCTAAACACTTTCTGGGGGAACTTTTTTCAAAAAAACACTTTGAAAAATTTCACCTCACTCAACTCTATGGGGAATTTTCAAACGCCTATAACTTTAAAACCACACCTCCTAGCGCTTTGCAAACCACTTCCGCCTGCCATAATTCGGCCCTTCTGAACACGCCAGGCTTGGTCCCGTCTCTCTACGACCTTCCCTTCCGGAGATACAGCCAAAACAAAAAAAAAATTCGCAGTTACGCCCACTTCCCGACGTCACAGCCACTAGGGGGTGCCACCCATCGATTCAGCATGCCATGGGTACGGGGGGTAGGCACCAACTCCAAAACTCTAGGACCCTCCTATCCGGACTTATCGGCTCATGAAGTTCATGGGTAGGGGTACCCATATCAGTTTTCATCATATAACCTAACCCTAACCCTAACCCTAACCCTAACCCTAACCCTAACCCGTGGTTATTACCCCCCTTACCTAACCCTAACCCTAACCCTAACCCTAACCCTAACCCTAACCCTAACCCTAACCCTTTACCTAACCCTAACCCTAACCCTAACCTTAACCACACTCCTTTAGTGCAGCCCTAACCCTAGCAAAAAACACCCTCTGAACACCCTCCAATCCACTCCAAAACACCCCCCAGACAACCCTCCAATCAACTCCAAAACACCCCCCAGATAACCCTCCAATCCACTCCAAATGGCCTCAAATGCACCCCTAGGCACTTCCTGGAAACACCTAGGGACAAAAAACACTTGGGCAAATTTTCACTCACTATAGTCAATGCAACTTTTCCTCATAACTCGCCCTAGGAATGTCCCACCAACACCATTCAACCACCCCTAGGCTCCCCTTAAGCCAAGCTACCACACCCTAGGATTGCAGCTCCACAGCGCCAACTACTGGACGGCCACTTTTCCAAAAAACACTCTCCAGGACACCCTCCAATCAACTCCAAATGGCCTGAAACGCGCTCCTAAACACTTTCTGGGGGAACTTTTTTCAAAAAAACACTTAGGAAAATTTCACCTCACTCAACTCTATGGGGAATTTTCAAACGCCTATAACTTTAAAACCACACCTCCTAGCGCTTTGCAAACCACTTCCGCCTGCCATAATTCGGCCCTTCTGAACACGCCAGGCTTGGTCCCGTCTCTCTACGACCTTCCCTTCCGGAGATACAACAAAAACAAACTTTTTTTCGCTACTTACGCCCACTTCCCGACGTCACAGCCACTAGGGGGACCCACCAAACGAAAGACAGCCTATGGAAATGGGGGGGTACCACCCACTTTCAGCTCTCTACCTCCAACGGTTCGGGAGTTATCACCCAAAAACAGGACCATCAAATTTGATGATCGTGGTTATTACCCCCCTTACCTAACCCTAACCCTAACCCTAACCCTAAGCCTAAGCCTAAGCCTGAGTCTAACCCTAAGCCTGAGTCTAACCCTAGGTCTAAGCTCTCCCTCTACAAAACCCTTACCTTAACCACACTCCTTGAGTGCAGCCCTAACCCTAGCAAAAAACACCCCCCAGATGACCCTCCAATCAACTCCAAAACACCCCCCAGACAACCCTCCAATCAACTCCAAAACACACCCCAGATAACCCTCCAATCCACTCCAAATGGCCTCAAATGCACCCCTAGGCACTTCCTGGAAACACCTAGGGACAAAAAACACTTTGTCAAATTTTCACTCACTATAGTCAATGCAACTTTTTGACATAACTCGCCCTAGGAATGTCCCACCAACACCATTCAACCACCCCTAGGCTCCCCTTAAGCCAAGCTACCACACCCTAGGATTCCAGCTCCACAGCGCCAACTACTGGGCCATCACTTTTCCAAAAAACACTCTCCAGGACACCCTCCAATCAACTCCAAATGGCCTGAAACGCGCTCCTAAACACTTTCTGGGGGAACTTTTTTCAAAAAAACACTTTGAAAAATTTCACCTCACTCAACTCTATGGGGAATTTTCAAACGCCTATAACTTTAAAACCACACCTCCTAGCGCTTTGCAAACCACTTCCGCCTGCCATAATTCGGCCCTTCTGAACACGCCAGGCTTGGTCCCGTCTCTCTACGACCTTCCCTTCCGGAGATACAACAAAAACAAACTTTTTTTCGCTACTTACGCCCACTTCCCGACGTCACAGCCACTAGGGGGACCCACCAAACGAAAGACAGCCTATGGAAATGGGGGGGTACCACCCACTTTCAGCTCTCTACCTCCAACGGTTCGGGAGTTATCACCCAAAAACAGGACCATCAAATTTGATGATCGTGGTTATTACCCCCCTTACCTAACCCTAACCCTAACCCTAACCCTAACCCTAATTTTCTAACACCTAACCCTTACCTAACCCTAACCCTAACCCTAACCCTAACTTAACCCTAACCTTAACCATTCCCACCTTATCTTTCCTAACCCTAACCATTCCTAACCCTAACCTTAACCTTAATCTTTTCCATTTCCTTCCTAACCCTAACCCTTAATTAATTAATTAAAAATAAATAATTTAAAATTTAAATTGGCAAAATACATAAATTTGAATAAAATTGGAGAATTGAAAAATTAATTAGGTTAAAATTCATGATTTTAAATTAATTTGGAGAATTAAAATTGAATTGATTAAAATTAGTTCATAAATTAGCTGTAAAAACAATTAATACGAAATTCAAATTACTTACAACATTTAAAAACAATTTAAAATTCATAAATATTAAACAAGTTAAAATGTAATAATAAATAGTTAAAATACAAAAAGATTACAAGTTTTAATTCATTTTAGTCATTTAATATCTTAAAAGTTAGAGAAGGGGTTTTAATTTAAGTTAATTCTTTAAAAATATAAAAAACCGAATTGTTAAAAAAGGCGCAATTTAATAAGGTATAAATAGGACTCACACAGACTGCTTTCATTCTGAAGCTGATTCTCAAAGAGGTAACACCTTCTGAGCAGAGCTGACGGACAATTTATTATCCAGTGCTTTTTTCATTTGTGCCCACCCTGAAGAAGACTTAATAAGTCGAAACGTCGCGCATTGGGCACATTATTGAGTTTGTTTGGATAGTTTTGATTTCATAAAATTTATTTTGTTTTATTTCATTTGATAATTCATTTTAATAAATATTAACATAATTCATACATTTAATTCATAACTTTTTAATTGAACTTTATTAAAAAATAACAAAAACTTAATTGAAAAGAACAACAAAATTGAAATCATGGCCGATCGGGGCCGCTGGACGCGGGTGCGCTACGGGAAGCGACCTGCCCGGCAACAAAGGTCCAGGGACCGGGGAGGGAGACCAGCCTGGAGGAAGGACCGAGCACCTCCTGTCTCCTTCGGGAGACAGGCTCATTCGCCTTCCCCTAACCTAACCCTAACCCTAGGCACCAACTCCAAAACTCTAGGACCCTCCTATCCGGACTTGTCGGCTCATGAAGTTCATGGGTAGGGGTACCCATATCAGTTTTCATCATATAACCCTAACCCTAACCCTAAACCCTAACCCTAATTAGTTAAAAATGATTTTACTTACCTCGAGACCAAACCTGCAAAAAGGGAAAAAGAGAAAAGAAAACTCAGGATAGACAATTCCACTCAATTTGGAAGACAAACATAGAAAGAGGAATTAAAAACAAATCTCAGCTAAAGAGTAATAACCCACAAGGAAGGGAATATTGAGATGATATACTTGATTGGAAAGGGTGAGTGTAACGACGTGCGTAGGCCCGTGCCTTGCCTTTGGCTCCCCACTTTCAACTGCCAAGTCATTGTACGAGGTGGGGGGAGTCATCGAGATAGTTTCTAACATCCTAACCCTAATCTTAACCTACATCCCTTTCCTTCCTTTCTCCCCCCCCTCCTTTCCTCTCCCCCCCGCTCAAAATAGACTTTAACCCTTCCAGCATCCTCCTCCCCCCCACTTCCTGTCACATGTCTGTCCATCGTCTCTGTCTGTCTTTTCCTCCTTCCCCTCTCTCCCTCCCTGTCCTTCTCCACAACTCCGCATCCTAACCCTCCACCCAACACGGGTTGGAGTGTTGGGTGGAGGTTGTGTGCGTGAGTGAAATTGCTTGTAAAGTCATTTGATGTAAGGCCAGCATTCATTTGCAGATGCACATTGCACATATTTCAGTGTTTCACTGTCAAGAAAGAGTGTAAACCCTTCAAGTGAGTAAGAGCACACCAAACCAATGGTCACAAACAAATCCCAGAGGGTTACTAATGCCAGTCCTGACCCTGATGGGACTCTGTGAGTGTGTTTCTTCTTTGATGTGATCTTTAATAACAATCTAGGGACGCTTCACTTACTGATGAGACACTAACGAATCTTCAGAGAGACAGCCTGTTAATGAGTTCAGGCTGTTAATGAGGCTTGCTGGAAGCACCCATTTCCCATCAGCCATCAGTGCTGTCACTGCTGCCTGGTCCAGCAGGTTGTCTCAAAACAGTTGTACATCAGATTAATCAGATGTAATGTAGTGGGTTTGACCTGATTAATAGTGCAGGGTGCCAGTCAGAGTCAAGTCTGACAAATAAGAAGAACAAATAGTCAAATTGTCAAACCATACAAAACTGGCCCAGACAGGAAATGAATTTAAACACACAAAAGAAACCAGCAATGCTCAAACAGACAGACAGACCACAACTCAAATCGGCATTTAAACGTGTATTAACAAAAACAGTAATCAATGTGCATGGGTGAATGTGTGAATGGCAATTGCAATTGAGTTCAATCCAGTCAAGTGTTAGTCCGTCCCGGTCCCCCCCCAACAGTGCAGTCTAATCTAGTGTTTATCAATACAACTCAAAGTACAGTTCAAAATCCGTTCAAAAAACAGGAAATCAATTACACAGCATCTCTCATCGCAGTTCAACAACGTAATCATATAATATGTACAGTATTTATGTCAGTTTAGCCAGTCCATTGGTAAAAGTTCAGGATTGTAGTGTCGGTCTGGCTCCACTGATGCCGGTAACTCCTGGGAAACTCCAATAGGGATATATTCAGTCCACATTAATTCCACGGCGGATCCTGGTGGCAAAAAAGGCTCCTTCTGGATATTGAACAGCTTCAAAAATGTGGACTTTGACACATGATTGGATGCCGAGGTCAGTTGGCGTTCTTTTGCTCCACTGACCAGCTCACCGGCGTCTCTTAGACATGCACTAATATGTTTTCCCTGGAGGTTGGATTGGATTAATGGATGCTTGTGGGTGGTAACTGAAACGAACCTGAAAGAATGTAGGCGGTGATGTAATTCTGATAGCGGTCACTACAGTACTTATACAGATGATGATGATTGTGACAGCAGCAGATCGATGATCAAAGTGTTGCCAGTTTGAATTCTGAAACAGACCTTAACATAACTTTATTTTAAAGTTGAGATTAAACAATATAGTAATAGTGAATAACATGACAATTATGAATACTGATAACATGATTAACAGGGGTTAGGGTTAGGTAGTTAGAGTAACCTCGAAGGTATACGGGCCGTTGGGCTTTTTAATCCGGCCCGCCGAACTTTTCCAAATTATATTATTAAATTAAATTTTATTATATTTAAACCTCATTCATTTGACCTTTTCCCTGTAATGCCCGTGTTTCCCCAATAGATGGCGCACTCCATACACATTGACCTTTGTTGGAGTGTGGTGTATTACTCTCTACTTCACTTTTTCGCTTTGCACTTGGGGCCCTTCTGTAAGAATGAGCGGACCAAAGAAAAGTAGACAGTGAGTGCGGAGTGTTTAATAAAGAGTGGACAACAAAATATTTTTTCACTGAAGTCCAATCAACGGCTGTATGCCTGATATGCCAAGAAACTGTTGCGGTTTTCAAAGAATACAATATCAGCCGTCACTTTGCTACGAAGCATGCTAACTATGCTAGCAAACAGTTGACACAAGAGCGGGCGGCTACGGCTCAGAGGTTGACGGCTAATTTACAGACGCTCATTTCCCCACACTAGCCATGCAGAAAGAGGCGGTCCGAAACACGAAGAAATACAGCAAATCACTGGACGACCTGCACGGAGAATTCTGCCGTCGGTTCTCTGATTTTGAAAAAATGTAAAAGTCACTTCTGCTGGTGTCCTGTCCCCTGTCACAAGACCCTGAAACAGCACCACGGGAGCTGCAATTGGAACTGATTGATCTTCAGTCTGAGTCCGTCTTAAAGGAGAGCTTCAACTCTCTTAAACTGAATGACTTTATGCTTCACGTAACGAAGCCACGTTTCCAAACCTCCTGAGGATGGCACAGAAGATGCTGACGTTGTTTGGCTCGACCTATGTATGTGAGCAGACATTCAGCATCATGAACATCAACAAAGCCCGTCACAGATCCAAGTTAATTGACCAACACCTCGGATCTATTCTGAGAATTGCCACAACAAAACTAACTCCAGACTTTGATGCACTGGCAAAAACGGGAGATCAACAACACTGTTCCCACTGAAACTGAAAGGTAGTTTCTCTACTGTGTTAAGAAATTAATGCATTTGGAAAACAATTTGTACAATGAGCCTGCATATTCATGCTTTGCTGCCTGTTAAAGGCCAAATCCTGTCATGTAATTCAATTCAATTTATTTTGTATAGCCCAATATCACAACAGAGTTGTCTCACAGTGCTTTACAAAGTTCACTGAAATAAATAAGAAGTATAAGCGAACAAACAATCTAATAAAGAGTCCAGCAGTCGATGAGGCCAATGGATCGGTCCGATGGATCAGTCCGAGGCATCACCTGCCCTTTATGACCCTCCTTCTTCGGGAAGGAGAAACTCAAAAAAACCCAGTGGGAAAAGAGAAACCTCCGGGAGCACCACAGTGAAGGAGAGATCCAGCTCCCAAGGACGGACAGGCTGTAGCAATAGCTTTTACATTTAATTTATATTAGTTCACACAAACACTCCATCCATCTGTTCCTGGCCCGGCCCCTCTGTCAAATTTTAGAACCCATTGTGGCCCGCGAGTCAAAAAGTTTGCCCACCCCTGGGTTAGAGGTTAGAGTTAGAGGGTTAGGGTTAGAGGATTAGGCTAGGGAATTTTCCAACACTCCAGATGGGGTGTTGGGTGTGCACAGGCCTCAGGGCTGAGTGCCCTTAGGTTGCAGTCTAAGAGGCCTAGGATTAAAAGAAAAGAGGTCAGTTAAGAACCCAAAATGAAAGAAGGAGGACAGACAGAGACAAGAGACAGACACATAAGGGGGGGTGGAAAAAGGACACAGGCCAGCTCAGAGGGGCCTGTCCAAGAG
Organism: Pempheris klunzingeri; assembly: GCF_042242105.1. NCBI lineage: Eukaryota > Metazoa > Chordata > Actinopteri > Acropomatiformes > Pempheridae > Pempheris > Pempheris klunzingeri. The sequence goes on from NC_092014.1 coordinate 26,067, forward strand.
GGGGGGGGGGTTAGGGTTAGATTGCTAGGGTTAGAGAGTTACAGTTAGGGTAATGGTTAGAGGACTAGGGTAGCGTTAGGGGGTTACGGTTAAGATTAGAGGGTCAGGGTTACGGGGTTAGGGATTCAGATTCAGAATCAGATTCCCCAGAAGCCCCCAAGAAGGGCAATTCGGTTCCACAGCCAACCCATTTATAATATATTAACATTTATTAATAATAAATATACAGTACTGTAGTTGCTGTTAGATTATTTTTGTGTAACCAACCAACCAAAATACTAAATTAGGAGCATAACACCACATACACACTCTGCAGTATGTCACACATACATACACACACATCAAGTGAGTACGCCCATTACAGTACACATACATTGAGTAAGTGACGCAGTATTAAAGTATAAAAGCCCCCCGAGCCTGGTTCTGTAACAGGTTTCTTCCCGTTAAAGGGGAGTTCTTCCTGCCACTGTGTCCTAATATAATCTCTGATGCTGCTCTGTAGGGATTCTTGAATCCTTCCTGTTGAATTCCTGAATCTTTGGTCTCTGAATGAAAGAGTTTGGTCTGAGCTGCTCTTTATGGAAACAGTCTGAGAAAAGACTATGAACTGGTGCTGTATAAATAAAGATTGATTGATTGATGTGATTATTAACATGTGATGTTGTGTATTAACGTGATGTGATTATTAACGTGATGTGATTAACATGTGGTGTGTATTAACGTGATGTGATTATTAACGTGATGTTGTGTATGAACACTAGATGCGAGTATTAACGTGATGTGATTATTAACATGTGATGTTGTGCATTAACATGTGATACTGTGTATAAAAGCAGCAGCACTCTGGCAGTGACTCAGTCAGCCTGTCATCCTTCAGGAGGTTCTCTTCCTTGTCTGCTTCATAATTTCCTACAGTAAGTCATTTCTTTACTTCCTTCTGATTTAAACTCCTGTATTTTCTTTCTTTTGTTTTTCTTGCTGCTGGAATAATTATCCTCCATAAATGTCTTTGTCTTTCTTGTTTGTGTCCTTTCCTTCTTTTGATTATTTTCTCTCAATATGACATCTAACTTTTTTTATCAAAAGTTTTTTGTGAACTTGTACTATTGTAGTTGAGTATTTAACAGTATTTTTTGAGTGTATCGTATTTACATGTGATGCTGTGTATTAGCATGTGGTGCTGTGTATTAGCATGTGGGGCTGTGTATTAGCATGTGGGGCTGTGTATTAACATGTGGTGCTGTATTAACATCTGATGTTGTGTATTAACATGTGATGCGTTGTATTGGCATGTCACGTTGGTTCGATCCCCTCCAGTCCACATGTTGAAGCTTCAAAGTGTGAATGAAGAGTCTCCCACACTGTGTGAATGGTTCAAAGCTATGAGTCATCATAAAGACATGACTGTACGTGCCCAGTCCGTCTGTTTTTACACTACACAGAAAATGGGTTAGGGTTAAGGTTTGTGCATGTGACCTACTGACTAGTGGGTCATCTTGAGCAAGGTGTTTTGGTCTGATTACTTTGTATTCCCAACACTATGTAGAAACTCCTGTTCTCATGCTTTAGGTCCTCATAGTGAGGCTCTTTACTTTTTCACATTTTGTTATGTTGCATCTTTATGCTAAGACTATTTAAATAATTTCTATATCACCAGTCCACACTCACTACACTACCCCATAATGCCTAAGCGAAAAGCATTAGGATTAATGAAACCAGGACTTTACAATGTTTTGGAAATGTCTTTAAGAAACTGAAATATCACATTGACAGAAGTTTTGAGACCCTTTACTATGACACTTGAAATTTGGCTTAGTGCCTCCCATCATGTTTTTATGTTTTTATGCCTCGATTGGAGTCCACCTGTGGTAAATTCAGTTGATCGGACATGATTGGGAAAGGCACACACCTGTCTGTAAAAGGCCCCACAGCTAACAATGCGTATCAGAGGTGGTAGGACCTGTTGCAGAGCTCAGAGGAACACAAAACCATTTCTTCATTCTTCAGTGGAAGAAGAAAGAATAAGGTCTGTTCCTGGGGGAGAAGGGCTTTGGTAGGAGGGGTGACCACAAACCAGACCATCACTCTGGCAGAGCTCCAGACATCCTGTGTGGAGATGGAGAAAATTCCAGAACATCAGCCATCACTGCAACACTCCACTCACCCAGGCTTAATGTTTGCAACAGAGCACCAAATCTCATTCATTGATCTGCTCTGTTTGCTTCCACATTCCTAAACTATTTAACTCGGTAATGTCACTTTGATTCTGAAGGCTTTGTTTGCTGTGTGTCTGACAGGAGCTCATCAATGTGTGTGGTGATGCGTCTTCAGCTCCTCTTCCTCTGTGGTTTGGTGTGTGCCACTCTACTTCCACCAGCGTTCTCCAACAGGTAAACTGCTCATGAGCTGCATGTCAATTACTGAGACACCCAATCAAGGCTCTAACACACTAACAATTTACCAGCTTATGTGTGTGTGTGTGTATGTTAATTAACCTGAGTGAAGTCTTAATGTCACCACTCAGACACTAAACTAATACTTTATTCGTTATTCAATGACATTATTTGTCCCCGATGGGGCAATTGATTGTGCAGCAGTGGAAACATAAAAGAACATAAAATACAATAATAATAATAACAAATATTTTCACACTGAACTCCTCATTTCCCATCAGAGATCAAACCAATGACATCAACAGGAAGCAGCGACCATCTGTTAGTGACATGGATGACCTGAAACTCATCTACGACTTAACCAGGTATTCACTAACAAAGACCATGCCAATAAAGTTGTTGATTTCAAAAAGTTTATCAAATGGTCTGGAAATACAGCTGAGTTGAAGTAGGTAGGATGAATGGAGGGATGAAGGATAGAGGGATGAGAGATGAAGGGTTGACTGATGAAGGATGAGGGCTGAAGGGAAGATGGATGAGGGATGAAGGGTAGAGGGATGAGGGGGAGAGGGGTTGAAGTGGTGGTCTGTTGGATGGAGTAAGTAGATGGAGCGTGTTGCCTGGCAACATGAAGACTGGAGTGAACCGGAGTGTCAAGACTCTGGGTGGGGAAGCCGTCTCTTCTTGTCGTCTATGTATTCAGATAGAGAGAGAGAGAGAAAGAGAGAGACAACACGAGAAAGTGGGTTTGGGAGGGAGGGATGTGATTACTGATTCAGAGGGGGAAGAAACGGATAGGTGAAGCTTAAATACTTTGGTACGGAAATGAGGCAGGATTGAGGCGTCGTCATTGTTCCTGAACCTTATTCAGTTATAAACTTTAATTTCACTAACAAAGACCACGCCAATAAAGTTAGTAGGTAGGATGGATGGAGGGATGAGGGGGATGAGGGATGAACTCCCTGCCTAGAAACGGTGGAGACAGCTCCGATGCGAAACGAGTGCCCAGAGTAAAGTTCAGGAGATATTTGGGATCAGAAAAGGATTTGGCGAAAGTGATGGTGGAACCAGAATCGTGTTGCTACTTTATCAGTTTCTGAGATAAAAAGAGGATCTTGGGGGGAGGCTTGACTGGCTAGTCTTAAGTTTAGGCAGTCTGGTATGGGTTCATACGGACTGAGAGTCGAGCTGAAATACAGTCAGGTCCATAAATATTTGGACATTGACACATTTTTCAGCATTTTGGCTCTGTACACCACCACAATGGATTTGAAATGAAACAATGAAGATGTGCCTGAAGTACACACTTTCAGCTTTAATTTGAGGGTATTTACATCCAAATCAGGTGAACGGTGTAGGAATTACAACACATTTTATATATGCCCTCCACCTTTTTAAGGGACCAAAAGTTATTGGACAATTGGCTGCTCAGCTGTTCCATGGCCAGATGTGTGTTATTCCCTCATTATGTCATTTACAAGAAGCAGATAAAAGGTCTAGAGTTCATTTCAAGTGTGGTATTTGCTTTTGGAATCTGGTGAGGTCAACTCTCAATATGAAGTCCAAAGAGCTGTCACTATCAGCGAAGCAAGCCATCATTAGGCTGAAAAATCATACATTCTTAAAAAGAAAGAATGCACTGGTGAGCTCAGCAACGCCAAAAGACCCAGAAGACCACGGAAAACAAGTGTGGTGGATTATAGAAGAATCCTTTCCCTGGTCAAGAAAAACCCCTTCACAACCGTTGGCCAGATCAAGTATACTCTCCAGGAGGTAGGCGTGTCTGTGTCAAAGTCAACAATTAAGAGAAGACTTCACCAGAGTGAATACAGAGGGTTCACCACAAGGTGTAAACCATTGGTGAGCCTCAAAAACATGAAGGCTAGATTAGAGTTTGCCAAAAGACATCTAAAAGAGCCTGTGCAGTTCTGGAACAAAAAGATTGTACCAGAATAGAGAAGAGAAGGGTAGAGAAGAGTATGGAGAAGGGAAGGAACTGCTCAAGATCCAAAGCATACCACCTCATGAGTGAAGCGTGGTGGTGGTAGTGTAATGGCGTGGGCATGTATGGCTGCCAATGGAACTGGTTCTTCTATATTTATTGATGATGTGACTGCTAACAAAAGCAGCAGGATGAATTCTTAAGTGTTTTGGGCAACATTATCTGCTCATATTCAGCAAAATGCTTCAGAACTCATTGGACGGTGCAGATAGACAATGACCCGAGGCATACTGTGAAAGCAACCAAAGAGTTTTTTAAGGCAAAAAAGTGGAATGTTCTGCAAAGTCAATCACCTGACCTGAATCCAATTGAGCAGGCATTTCACTTGCTGAAGACAAAACTGAAGGGAAAATGCCCCAAGAACAAGCAGGAACTGAAGACTGCTGCAGTAGAGGCCTGGCAGAGCATCACCAGGGACGAAACCCAGCATCTGGTGATGTCTATGGGTTCCAGACTTCAGGATGTCATTGACCACAAAGGATTTTCAACCAAATATTAAAAGTGACAATTTGATTTATGATTATGTTGGATTGCCCAATTACTTTTGGTCCCTTAAAAAGGTGGAGGGCACATATAAAATTTGTTGTAATTCCTACACCGTTCACCTGATTTGGATGTAAATACCCTCAAATTAAAGCTGAAAGTCAATCAATCAATCTTTATTTATATAGCGCCAATTCATAACAGCGTTATCTCAAGACACTTTACATAAAGAGCAGGTATAGACCAAACTCTTTAATTAAGAGAGAGACCCAATGATTCAGGAATTCAACATAAAGGATTCAAAAATCCCCACATGAACAGCATCAGATATTATATTAGGCAACAGTGGCAGGAAGAACTCCCCTTTAACGGGTAGAAACCTCGAACAGAACCAGGCTCAGATATGGGCGGCTTTCTGTCAGGGCCCGTGTTGGCTGGAGGTTAGAGAGAGAGAGATTAAATGGATTAAATGTACAATGGGTGATTAAGCGTGACAATGAAGCATTAAAAACATCCATTTCAGTAGAAAACACCAAGGCACTATCGACAGCACGGTACACAGAAGCTCTGACAAACCAGAAGTGACGCTTACCTGATGAAGGAAGGATGGCTGAAAACAGGAAATAAAGCAGATGTGTATCCTGCAGACGAGTTGTGCAACGTGTTTAATTATAATGGACTTGATGTGTCAACACTCAAAGTAAGAAACTGTGCCAACAAAATAATACAAACACCCACCAAAATAAAAGCTAAGACAAGCAGCTGCAGCAGAGGGATGCAGCCTTTCCTCCTAAACTGTGTGGATACACGAAAGAACAGAGGTCCAAAATAAAAGTTAGTATAAATAAAAGCTTTACTGTCAGACTGCATATTTCATGCACATTGTAATTTTAAACTGACAACGAAAAAAGCCACAAGCTGAAACAACAGAGTGACAGCCAAAGCTGCAGCTTCTGACTCACAAGTCTCACATCTGATTCGCCCTGCAGGTTTGATTCCCACCTCAACGTCTAGTGTCAGTCAGTGTAAATCATTACAGTGATCTGAAGTCATTCAAAGTTCACATCATCTAAAAAGAAAATGGAACACTGCGAACTGAGATACTCCCCCCTCTATTTGAGCATTGTTTTATAAAAACGTCACTTAGACGCTCAGTCATCAGGTACTGAACTTGATTTACTTTCTTAGAGTTTTTAAAGACCATTTGAATGAGAAGTGAAACATCTCACAGAACCTAAAGACAGTTGAGTTTCCCTGATTATGGGTTTCTGAATAAACCAGAACCAGATGACTGAGTTAAAATAGTAAATAATAGATTTCTGACACTGAAGATTTTGATTTTAATGTGGTAGTCCAATCCTACCTCTATTCCAGACAAAAATTATGCATTTGGGTTTCAAAATTTAAGGCGGAAATCTGGATCAAACTCAGGATCACTTGGATCCAACCTTAGAGGTGGATTTGATGTAGATTGACACTTCTCCAAGACACTGTTAGCCAAAGTGTTCATAAAAACTCTACACTGAATGTGCCTTCAAATTTAAAAGAGTTGACATGCACTTAACTGGTGATCATTACACACTCGTTTTAAGTGGGTGACGATTCAAGTTGCTGGTGAGCGTGACATGTTGGTTGTTCCTCCTTAAGTGTTACACATGGACAAAGCTGTGCTAACTGCTGCTCCTTTAGTGAACTGGACCACCATGTTTTTGCTTTGCGTTCAGATCCAGGAGTGGGACTCGAGACCTGGAAATCCATAAATGGTCATGTTGGGATCAATGTTATGATCCAACCTGCCGAAGTTTAGAAATACTTGAACAAAGTCTGTGAGATCATTAAGATCTGAAATAGCGGACTGTGATGACTGAGATTTTCACATTTAATTAAATGCAATTAGAGTGAGATCACTGCAACATTTAGTGGACATTAATGGAACTGCCGTTTTAACAGTGTGGAGACTGCTGATGTAGTCAACAGTGTTCAACAGTGAAAAACATGACAATAGTTAATATCTGAATTATAATAAGAGGACTAATATCAGTAAAAAGTGACGATCCACAGCAGGAGAACTAGGACCGGGATCCACAGGAACCAGAGAACCACAGCAGGAGAACCAAGACCAGGATCCACAGGAACCTGAGAACCACAGCAGCAGAACCAGGACCAGGATCCACAGGAACCTGAGGGATGAGAAAAGCACAGAAAGGCTCCGGGGAAGATAGCAAGTTAGTAACAGACATTAAAGAGACATGAAGCATCAGGATGGAGAGGAAGAGGAGGAGAGAGGAGCCCAGTGCATCATGGGAGTCCCCCGGCAGTCTAAGCCTATAGCAGCATAACTAGGGGCTGGTCCAAGGGTTAGGGTTAGCCCTAAACTATGGGCTTCATCACTAAGGAAGGTTTTTAGCCCACGCTGAAATGTAGAGAGGGTGTCTGCCCCCCGAACCCAAACTGGAAGGAGATTCTCTCTCTCTCTCTCTCTCCCTCCTTCTCTCTCTCTCTCTCTCTCTGTCCAGGCTCCACCCAACACGGACCCTGACAGAAAGCCGCCCACATCTGAGCCTGGGTCTGTTCGAGGTTTCTTCCCGTTAAAGGGGAGTTCTTCCTGCCACTGTTTCCTAATATAATACCTGATGCTGCTCATGTGGGTGTAGCCGTCGAACCAGTAGCGTGGCTGACTCACTTGCCCTATGACCTCCTGGACTGTCTTGTGACAGAGGAAAGGGGGGGGGGGGGTTGCCACAAACCCATGCTATAAGTTTAAATGTGGTTAAAGAAACTGTCCAAAGTGCCCACAGATCAATTAATGCTAATTAATGTGTTCTTTTGTCTAATGGTGTAACCCACATGTTCATGAATATCCAAGGATGACCAACTAACCAATTTCAACTTTTGAGGATGCTGCTTCAAATCCTGTGATAACACTGCAATTCACCAATGAGTGAGAAGACTCAGGAAGTCCATATAATTAATAATCTGTGTCTAATAAGTTAGAAACTAACCAACAGTATATTCAATCCAGGTCTGTTTAATCTGTGTAATGTGATAACAAGAGTAATGGAGTTACTTTGGAGTTACTTTGGAGTAATGGAGTTAATGCAAACTTGACAATGTTAAAGATTAGGTCATTGTGTCATGCCATTTAGGAAGTTATTTGGTAAAGACTTAATGAATATATGTATTGGAAATGAAATATCTTGATTCTGTATACCATGCAGTGTTAGGAATGAAAATGGATTTGGAACATAGTGAATATGAAACAGAAATCTAATTTAGTACGTCTAAAACTCTTAAGTGATGACACAGGCGTTCCTCTGTCAGAGGAGAACACGCCCCTAAGATGCAGAGGATAAAACCTCTGTCTCCCCTTCTGTCATTGCTTAGCCCCCTTCTTTTCTGCTATGCCGTTTTTATTTTATTTTTAAGTTTGGCTTAGCCCCTTCTCTTCCGCTTTGCCATTTTTATTTTTATTTTATTTTATTTTTCCCTTTTAAGTTTTACTTTGTTACTTATAATCTTTGTGCCTGCTACCTTCAATTAAACTTTTGTAGACCGTTCTTCTGAAGTTATAGCTGATCACTATGACTGAAAGTGTAACGGAGTTTTCTTAAAGTCCTCTTAAATACCGCCTGAAACGCCAGCCAGAACCAAGTACTTTTGATAGCAACTCTCGTTTTTGATAACTCTGAACTGTTGCGTGTGACCAGCGACAACTGTTTCTTAGTGAGCTTTAAATGAGTTTTGAAGCTGAGGCCCACATCAGAGCCAGATCCAGCACCCTGCCTATTAAGAGCTGAACGCCGCTGGCTGTCTTGTAGTCCGAACGGACCGACAGACGCCACCGCCAAGAACCAGCACATCCTGATCCACCAGAACCTTCAAGTTCCTGAACCACGGTGCCGAGTGAACTGAGCCGACATCGCCAAGGCCCTCCAGCCTCCTGTCTCAGCCTCCAGAGAGAGCTCCTCTCTCTCCTCCTCCCCTGGAAACCTGCCAGGGACGCTGACAGCTGACCCTGCCTGTGTGACTGCGGACCACCGCTGGATGCATCGCTGCTGGACCAAGGGCCCACGTGAAGTATAACAGCTGGTGTTAGTTCACAAGTTGGTGTCAGTGTAGCTCTGAGATCTATCTAAATCTACAGGGAGAGTAGTCAGTGGATCCTCTGTGGTTCTAAATACAACGTTCTTAAAGTCAGACGGGTTCCCCTTGTCCTCCGGTACAATCCGTATTCAGTTTCATTTCACTATCACCAGTCCAAAGGTTTATCAGCAATGTTAGTGTTATGTCTTGATTGTTGTCTGTCTAGTGTCATTTCTGTCTCATCCGCCTTTATAGTCATTAGTGTTCTATGTTGATATTTAGCATTTATTAATAAAAAGGTGTATTAACCGCCACTTCGCTGCCTGGATATTTCTTCATAACAAGGTCTAAGAGGATCAATGCCACTGAGAACTTACACATTTAGAACTGAGACTGTTTAATGTTTAATGCTTAATTCTTAAGGTTAAAGACCTGAAGCCATCTGTGCTAAGAAAATAATAAGTTGAATTTCCCGTCCAATGACGGGTGGTGCCCCTATTGATACGAGAGCTTTTAATTAATTAATTAAATGGTAGTATAACTCGCTACATATTTTGGTGCCCCAGTGAGAGGCCTATAATATCTCCTACATATTTTGGTGCCCGCGTTGTGAAGCACCTATACTTCCCTACATTATATTGGTGCCCCAGTGAGAGGTATAATTGCTACATGGGGATTCTTGATTCCTGTTGAATTCCTGAATCTTTGGTGTAGACCTGCTCTTTATGGAAAGCGTCTTGAGATAACACTGTTATGAATTGGCGCTATATAAATAAAGATTGACTGATTGATTGATTGATTCCACAGGAGAGGAGACTGATGGCTGAAAGCTCTAGCTCCATCACTACTTTAGAGGACTTTAGGAACCACCAGTAGGCCTGCAGTCTGGGAGCACAGTGCTCTAGTGGGGTAGTACGGTACTATGAGCTCTTTAAGATATGATGGAGCCTGAACATTAAGAGCTTTGGAGGTGAGGAGAAGGATTTTAAACTCTATTCTAGATTTTACTGGAAGCCAGTGAAGAGAAGCCAGTACAGGAGAAATATGGTCTCTTCTCTTATGGCGCTTTTCCACTTGCACCTACTCGGCTCGACTCGACTCGACTCGGTCTGTAGAGTTTTCCACTTGGTGGTAGTACCTGCTACCGGGTACTTTTTTAGTACTTGGCCAGGGTTCCAAGCAAGCTGAGTCAAGCCGAAAATGTGACGTCAACATACTGCAGGCCACTGATTGGACAGGGAGTGACGTCACTGGATGAGTCGTGAGAGCGACTCGCTCACAAGAATCAAACCCGCCGTTTTTAAACCCCTGGCATTTCTGTGAACGAGGTAAATTGTTAAATTCAAACCAAACACTCCATGTCCTTAGTTGTGTTGTGTTTGTGCCGCATACAAATTACACCACTGGAGTTTCAGGCCGCCTTGCTATGACGACCCCACCCACCTCAAAGTGGGTGGGGTCAACTGTACATTACAACTGTAATGGAAAACGAGTCGAGTAGAGGCGAGGCGAGGCGAGTAGTGCTAAAACTGTAATTGTCATCAGTACACAAGCAGCAGCATTCTGGACCAGCTGGAGAGTCTTTAAGGACTTATTGGGGCAGCCTGATAAGGGACAGAAATAATCCAACCTGGAAGTGACTAATGTGTGGAATAGTGTTTCTGCATCATCTACAGACAGGATGGGCCTGATTTTAGCAATATTACGTAGATGGAAAAAGGCAGTTCTGGAAATCTGTTTAATGCGGGAGTTAAAGGACAAATCCTGATCAAATAAGACTCCCAGATTCCTCACAGTGGAGCTGGAGGCCAGAGTAATGACATCCAGAGCAGTTATATTGTTAGAAAATGTCTGATTTTGTTTAAAACAAAACTCTGCATACAAGCTTTAAAGTCATGAATGAATGTCTGCTGTCGTCTGCGCAGATCAACACGTCATGCAGACGGACTGTTCACCAGCGGCTACAGCAGACTGCTGAGTCAGCTGACTGCCAAAGAATATCTGGAGTCACTGATCACCAAACGAGTCAAGTATGAAGCTTCTTCAACATTCAATTTTAAAACAGCATCAGTGAGATGGAGGAATGTTTGATGTATTGGATTTAAATGAGAAACTTAACATTTGATTCCGATCAAATATCTGATTCGTCCAGCCTATTAACTTATTAACTAACTAATCAGAAATTTTACAGTTGATTCAGTTATTCTGAATAGAGGGTTTTGTAGGGAGATTAGGAAGGAAAGTTTTCTTCCTAATGTGTTATGTTTTGTCTTTATAGTGGTGCCCTGATAGAAAATGACTTCCCAGTCAAACGGCACTCTGACGCTGTTTTCACCGACAACTACAGCCGCTACCGCAAACAGATGGCAACCAAGAAGTACCTGAACTCCATGCTGCAGGGAAAGAGGAGGTACAATTGATTTGTTTAGTAAAGACAGTGAAGGAAATGAAGGCGTGCAGTTAGGAATTCATTATCAAACATTAGAGGTGAGCGTGTTGGAGGCTGTGACAGTCGTGATCAATCAATCAATCAATCAATATTTATATAGCGCCAGTTCATAACAGTGTTATCTCAAGACGCTTTACATAAAGGGCAGGTCTAGACCAAACTCCTTAATTAAGAGAGAGACCCAACGATTCAGGAATTCAACATTAAGGATTAAAGAATCCCCACATGAGCAGTATCAGATATTATTATTATTTTTGTTATTATTATTATTAGGCAACAGTGGCCGGAAGAACTCCCCTTTAACGGGAAGAAAGGTACAAGGTCCAAGGCCTGAGCCAGCCCCAAACTATAGGCTTTATCACTAAGGAAGGTTTTTAGTCTACTCTGAAATGTAGAGAGGGTGTCTACCCCCGAACCCAGACTGGAAGGAGATTCCACAGGAGAGGAGACTGATAGCTGGCTCCATCACCACTTTAGAGGACTTTAGGAACCACCAGTAGGCCTGCAGTCTGGGAGCACAGTGCTCTAGTGGGGTAGTACGGTACTATGAGCTCTTTAAGAGATGATGGAGCCTGAACATTAAGAGCTTTGGAGGTGAGGAGAAGGATTTTAAACTCTATTCTAGATTTTACTGGAAGCCAGTGAAGAGAAGCCAGTACAGGAGAAAGATGGTCTCTTCTCTTAGTTCTGGTCAGAACAGGAGCAGCAGCATTCTGGACCAGCTGGAGAGTCTTTAAGGACTTATTGGGGCAGCCTGATAATAAGGAACAGAAATAATCCAACCTGGAAGTGACTAATGTGTGGACTAGTGTTTCTGCATCATCTACAGACAGGATGGGTCTGATTTTAGCAATATTGCATAGATGGAAAAAGGCAGTTCTGGAAATCTGTTTTATGTGGGACAAATCCTGATCAAATAAGACTCCCAGATTCCTCACAGTGGAGCTGGAGGCCAGAGTAATGCCATCCAGAGCAGTTATGTTGTTGGGTGTCTCTAAGGTGTTTGGGGCCGAGCAGAATAACTTCAGTTTAGTCAGAGTTTAGCAGCAGAAAATTGCTGCTTATCCAGGACTTTATGTCCTTAAGGCAGACTTGACGTTTAGCCAACTGATTGGATTCATCAGGCTTTATTGATGAGTATAATTGGGTATCATCTGCATAACAGTGGAAATTAATGGAATGCTTCCTGATAATATTACCCAGAGGAAGCATATAAAAGGTAAATAGTATTGGTCCAAGCACTGAACCTTGTGGAACTCCATGTCTAACTTTAGTGTGGACAGAGGACTCATTGTTAACATTTACAAACTGAAATCAATCTGATAAATAGGACTTAAACCAGTTTAATATGGTTCCTTTTATGCCAATGAAGTGTTCCTGTCTCTGTAATAAGATGTGATGGTCAATGGTATTAAAAGCAGCACTCAGATCTAACAAGAAAACATCTTTAGTCACATTTTTAATCACTGAAGTCTCTCCAGGAAACCTTCTCTCATCCAGGACCTGCAGAGTTTCATTAAGGAGCATGACAGAAGTTCCATAAATGAAATGAAAGTAGGAGCTTCTGTCATTCAAATTAAGGTGAACTATGCTGTTGTTACCATAGTTACTCAGGACTGGGAGGAACTGGCAGTCCTGATGAAGAGAGAAGGATTTTCCGTGGACCCATGTGAATTGTGTGACGTCTCCAGCACGCCTGTTGATGATTCACCACAGGCTCAGCGTTAGCTTTCAGCTTCCCAGTAAAACCAGTGTCTGTCTGCAGTGCGGAGGACCTGGCCCTATTGGAGGTTTCCATCAGTCCGGACGCCACTGCCTCCCAGACTGTTGACAACACCATGTTTCATGACATCATTGATCAGCTGACCCTGGTACGTCTCCTGTTTGATTCCACAGATGAGATAGAAAAATCTGACCACATGAAACAAGTTCATGAAACATGTCGACCTGAAGCTCGCAAAGTCTTAAAACATGTTGTTGTTGTTGTTGTTGGGTTATTTGTTCGCTTATTGTTGATTTTATTGTTGCTGTTTTTTTATTGTGGGGTTGTTAAGTTATTTGTTGTTTAGTTGTTGTTTGTTGTTAAGTTGTTATTTGTTGTTTAGTTGTTGTTTGTATTTAAGTTGTTATTTGTTAAGTTGTTTAGTTAGTTCCTACTGGTTCCTATAGTTTCATTCAGATCCAGATTAGCAGGTTCTACTCAGTGCACCCCCTTGTGATCATTATTTTCCATGATGATCAGTTTGACGTTATGTGTCTGTGACCTGAAAATGTATCAGCAGGTTTTTTTCAACAATTAACAGTTTTTTCACCTCACAGTGTGTGTGGGGGGGGGGGCATAGAATACTAAAACCATTTTAGGGACATTCACCACGTCATCAGTTCCAACAATGACTTTTATTCTGAAGGGCTCAAACAGCAGCTCTTGTTAAACTGGGGTCAGGGAAACATCTCCATGAAACATTTGAAAAATGTTTTCATTTTCATTCAGTTTTTGTCTTAAAAGTTAACGAAAATTTGTTTTCTGTCTCTCCGATCTGTTTTGTTTACTTCAGGATCCGTGACGTTCATCGCCGCAAAGTCGTGTGTTCACCCTGTCGGCCATGTTGTCTTGTGTGTCTTTGACTTCAGTCAAGTCTTCACTGACGAGAATGTTTGTGTGTTCATATTTGCGTTATTGATCCTGATTTATTGATTGACATCTCCCATGTTGTGTCTGAATGCTGAAAATATTTAATAAACTCATTGAAATAAGTGTTGATTCTGGATCAGTTCTCCTACAGGGACGTCAGGTGAGGACAACTGGACCTCTAATCGATAATCTGTAATCAGTCGTATGAAACTTCCAGCAATGTGACTGTTAACGTTCTAAACCAACAAATGTAATTTAAATTTTAATGTGTTTGATTTATTTATTTATGACAAAAGAGGAAAAGTGAATATAATGTGTAAATCTAACAGATGAGCCTCAGAACATCTCCACACGAGAAGCTTTTATTTGAACACGCATGTGCGTCTGAGGACCCGTTCTTGTTAAAACACGTGTTGAGGACATCAGAGGACGTCTCTCACACTTGGTTTGAAGGTCAAATCAGAATCAGGTTTCACTTCTGTTTGCTTTGTCCATACGAGGCTGAAGTGAACAACAACTACAGGTGGATCTGCTCATAATGCTCCTCAAACACTTTGATTCATATTGATCAGTGTCATGTTGATCAGTGTCATCATTATCAGTGTCAGACCTGGGGTGCATGACTGTTTTCGTCTGCCTCAGTAGTTTTATGGTGGGGGGGCTCCTCCCGCCTCATTAAGGGAATGGTTTTATTTTTCATGTCACCTGGTTTCACTGGTTTTACTGGTGTCCTGATAGCCTTGTCCTGTCTTTAATGATTGACACAAATAGCTGCTGTTTGTATTGATCTGAGCTGCTGCTGTAAAACTTAATTTTATCATAAGACTCACAAGGATTTAAAATGTCTTTTATTAAACCAAGTCAGATATAAATATGAAGATATGAGACAGAGTATTCTAACATTTATTAAAATCCTGTGTGATATTTTAGGATCAGATGTTTTACTTCATTTATACAATCTCTTTCAGCAGAGTTCATTTCTTCTTGGTGACTAATCTGTGGGTTTGTTCACTCCTGTTATCACATCTTCGTCATTTACACAGAAACAAAGTCCGCTGAACTGCTTGATATCAGAGGTCAAAGGTCACGGCAGGCTGAAGAAGTGATTCTGCTAAATGTGCAGAAAAAAGAGAAATGGATGAGTGGAGGAAGCTCTCTGAGAGAGGAAAAGAGAGGATTTAAACGTGACCAAGAAACAGGAAGAAAGATTTCACAACTGACTGGAGAGGAACAGGGTTACACTTAGGCGAGACACTGACAGAAGATTCAACAGCATGACTGAAAGTTTAACACAGTGAACAGTGAGAGAACGTGTGGAGAACAGTGACAGAACATCTGAGCCTTCTGCCATCCAGCAGAAACACTGAAGGTAAAAACCTGTTTGTATTTCTTCTTAATAACTCTCTGTTAATCTTGGTGAGAGCGATTCGTTGCCTCCATGACAGCACAGCGTTTTGTTTTTTTTTACCGAAACAAACTTTTCAGTGTGGTAATGGCACACGGTGCATTCGGGGACACTCAGAAATCTGATGTCTAGCAATAAGAAGCTGTGTGTTTTCACAGAAAACAAGCAGGTTGACGTGAAACAGTTTGTATTCTGGTTTGAAGCTGTTAGGTATCAGATTTCAGACTGCACCTGAACGTCTCAAAGGGGGTGGGTTAGTTAGTCAAAGGGGGAAGTGTCTGTCTGAAGTGTCTTTTACTATCAAAAATATTTGATGACTGACTTTTAAACTTCTGTTAGTGACACCAGGTCTTCACAGGTCCTCACAGGTTCACCAGGTCCTCACAGATCCTCACAGATCCTCACAGGTTCACCAGGTCCTCACAGGTCCTCACAGATCCTAACAGATCCTCACAGGTTCACCAGGTCCTCACAGGTCCTAACAGATCCTCACAGGTTCACCAGGTCCTCACATGTCCACCAGGACCACCAGGTCCTCACAGGTCCTCACAGGTCCACCAGGTCCTCAGGAGAAGATGGCAGTCAGCTCACCAAAAGACAAGTGAGTCAAAAACGACTTAATGTTTTCACTGTTCACTTCCTTTATTGATGAATCATGACAAACAATCAATACTGCAGGATGTTCCAGGCGTTCACACCCCCTCTGAAGTCAATTATCAACAGCAACCTGATCTGAGGTTGCTGTGTCTCTGATTGATTAATTGATTGATTTACAGGTGATTAAACACTTCAACTAAAACCTAAATGACTGTAGTGAACTGATATTTTCTAACAAAGTTACAGTGATCAATACACAGAGCAATCAATACATCTTTGATCAATACACAGAGTGAACAATACACAGAGCGATCAATACACCAGTGATCAATACGCCTTCGATCAATACACCAGCGATCAATACACCACTGAAATGTATTCATTTCCCTGCCAGTCAGAGAGCAGATATCTATATCTACAGCTCATTCACACACACACACACACACACCAGGACACACACACACACACACACACACACACACACACACACACACTCACTCTCTTCCTGTCAGTTTCACAATAAAACATTTGAGATAATTTTATTTTGAAAATGTCTTCCTGCAGGTATTTCGGCGTCTGGCTGATCTTCTTCATGCTCGGTTTGGGGACGCTGCTGCCCTGGAACTTCTTCATGACCGCCACTGTGGTATGACATCACTTCCAGTCTGTTCTCCAGCCACGCCCTGTCTTCTGACAATGTATCATCATGGTGTATCTTGTTTGATGGTGTGATGGTGCATCGGAGACACTGTATCGTGTTAGTGATGGTGCATCAGTGACATTGTATCGCGTTAGTGATGGTGCATCAGTGACAGACGGGAAGTCAGACCATATTTAGAGCTGGACGTTGGTTTGAGTTTGACCATAACGATAAGAAAAAGAAAAACACTGTAAATCTGTCTGTGCCTCCAGTACTTCAGCAGCCGTCTGAAGGAGCCCCCATTGGTCGACTCTTCAGCCAATCAGACAGAGGCAGCAGGTAACCGTCGCAGCGTTCTGGAGGCCAAATTCAACAACGTGATGACGCTGTGCGCCATGCTGCCGCTTCTCCTCTGCACCTGCCTCAACTCCTTCCTGCACTCACTGTGAGTACGCCGACACGAAGAGCACACTGCACTCATCAGCCGTTGCACCAGAGGTCCTTGAAGGTCTTTGAAGTGAACGACGGGAGCCAGCACGTGATTGGTCAAGATGTGTGGTGGTGTCTATGTGTCCACACTGAGCAGGGGGGGGGGGTTACAGACACACAGCACAGTGAGCACACGAACTGGAGTGAGGGAGAGACAAGAGAGCGAAAGAGAGCACTGCTACATAGTGCAGGCAGGACAGGTGAGAAACATGAGCGACAGAAAACATAGTAAAATTTGGACACATTTTAATGTAATTGATAGTTCGAGGGCAGACTGCAGACAAAATTAAAATTTCATATTGGGCAGGCTCCACAAACAACCTGCACAGGCATGTGCGTACTGTTCACCCATCAATTCAGTTAGAGGAGGAAGGACAACCAAGGGACCCTGCTGTTAATGAAGGTGTCAGTGTGTCTACTGCAACAGTTGCTGCTCCTACAATGTCTACAGCGTCATCCAGGACAACACCACAGCCACCAAGACCTACAGCCCAGAGCTCTATGAGCTAGTAAAGCTAAATAATTTAAAATTAATAAAGCAATATGAATAATACATATTCGATACAATGTGTTTTTTACATTAGTAATTCATTTTACACATAATTGGGTAATAAATTTATTGAAGCAACAAAAAAATCTGAGGAGCCACTTGGGAGCCGAAAGAGCCGGCTCTTTTTAGGGAGCCGAGCCAAAAGAACCGGCTCTCTAAAAAGAGCCGAAATTCCCATCACTAGGAAATCCATTAGGGGTTCCAGTAGTCCTTGAGGAGAAAATAAACAATTATCCATAGTCAAGCAGAAACACCCAAACTCACCGGCTTATTGATCAGCATGTTATAAAGACTCTTCCATCATCGTAAAATAATCAATAAAGCGTCTGATCCAAGTCAAGCTCCCTGAGCTCTCAGCCAATCAATGAGCTTCCTCTCTGACTCTGTCAGCGTCTCTCAGCGTCTGCGGGTGACGGGCAGTTTGCTCGTCATCATGGTTGTCTTCATCGTCACCGCCATCCTCGTCAAAGTTCCTCTGGAGCCGCTGCCCTTCTTCTCCGTTACCATGGTGAAGATCGTCATCATCAACTGTGAGTCTGTCTGTTCATTGATCACTTTGTCTACTCACTTTGTTGATGTTTTTATTGATCATTTTGTTTATTGATCAGTTCATTGCTCAGTTTGTGTGTTTGTTGACAGCGTTCGGAGCCATTCTTCAGGGGAGTGTGTTTGGGATGGCTGGGTTGCTGCCGGCTTCATATACAACTCCCATCATGAGTGGTCAGGGACTCGCTGGAACCTTCGCTGCCTTCGCCATGATCTGCGCCATCGCAAGTCAGATCAATAACTCATTAATTAACTTAACAATAATCCTTAATCAATAAATGCTGAATCCCTTCCTTACTCTTTCCCTTATTTCCTTCCTCACTCCTTCCCTTCTTTCCCTACTACTCCTCCTTCCTTCCTTCATTCCTTCCCTTGTCTCCTTTAGGTGGCTCAGACCTTCAGGATGCAGCCTTTGGTTATTTCATCACAGCCTGTGTTGTTATTTTTCTGTCCATCATCTCCTATGTCCTGCTGCCTAAGCAGGTAACAAACATACACACATACTTTTTTGTTTATCAGCGTGTTTTCCTGCTTCGTCACACAGTGGTGTTAAACTCCATTGTCCAATCAGATGCCACCATTTGATGTTTGTTTGTTTGTTTTCAGGAGTTTTTCCAGTTCTATCAGGAGAGAAACAGGAAACAGAAATCAGATGAGACGACAGACATGGACCTGATGACCAGAAATCAACCAGGTTCAACTCTCACGCTGCAGTTTAACATGTAGTTAAACAACTAGTTTAGTTTAGATTCGTTGGTTTAACTTCTAGTTTTATTTTAGTTTAGTTTTAGTCTTTAGTTTATTTATGTTGACGTCTGTGTCGTCAGTAGTTATTTGGTTTTAATTTTGTTTTATCGTTTGTTTTCTGAAGCTTTCTTATTACATTTTTTTAGACAAAGTTTCCTGATTTCAAGAAGAATTCATGAAATGATTCAATAAAAACTGTCCGTTGGAATGTGTCAATCCTCCTCTTCCTCCTCCATACACTTCTTGTGTCATTCTCCTCTTCTTTGTCGCCCTCCTCCTCCTCCTCTTCCTCCTCTTCCTCTTCCCTCTCCTCCTCCTCCCCCTTTTCCTCCTCCTCCTCCTCCTTCTCTTCCTTCTCCACCTCCTCCTCCTCTTCATCTTCCTCTTCGTCCTCTGAGTGAAGATGAAGCAGCTCTTCCAAACAGGCAGCAAGACGTCTCCGTGATGAAGATCTTTAAGAAGGTCAGACTCTATAATCACTGATTAATCAATGAACCCATTTATCATCTGAATCATGTGATCAAATTTGTAATTGACCAGCTCTGAGTTCAACCAAAAGACAATCAATCAATCAATCAATCAATTGTGGACTCTGAAGAGGATGAAAGTTTAAACTGTTCAGTGGTGAAAATTGACGGTTTGTCCCTTTAAAGAAGCAGGTTACCTGCAGACAGGTGAGAGTTCAGGTGAGACCACAGACCCATTTAACCAGCTTTACTGCTGTGACCACCTGAGGCGGCTGATTGGTTGACTGGGTTGATTGATTGATTGGTTGAATGGTTGAGTGTCTGTATCCATTAACCTCCTCTATTCCGCTGACCTTTGACCTTCAGATCTGGCGGCTGGCTCTACTTGTCTGTTTCACCTTCACCATCACCATCGGAACGTTTCCCGCCATCACAGCCGACACCAAATCCACCCTTGCTGGTGGCGGATCCTGGGGTGAGTCAACATGTCACTTTCTGTCCGAACAGTTGATAGCTAGTTGAAGGGTTTTGGAGTTCTTGACAGAGTAGAGGTTGGCAGTATTCACTTTTGTACAATAATAAAGAAGACAGCATGTATTAAAACATTTATTAAAACATAAAGTGTGTGTGTGAGGGGGGTGTGTATGTGTCAATATGCAGAGGAGTGTAACATGGAGGATTACAAAAGGTGGGAGAACGAAATGTTGGTTCCCTACAAAATGGCCTGCAGGCCCCCTGGTGTGTGGGTCAGAGGCACACAAAGGGAAGCTAAGTGCTGTAGCTGTTAGCTCAGCTTTGTCTCTCAGTCGAGGCCTATTGTAAAACTGTATGTGTGAGTGTGTGGGATAAAGGTGCAGGTTAGGAAAGGATGGTTAGTCTGTAGATTCTGTCTGTGTGAGTAACTAACCTCAGCTAAACTTTATGGCTGCACAGTAAACTACAACACATCACAATAATCAAACTCCATGATCATTAAAGCAAATCATTATATTATCATTATCATTTAACCATTATACAGTGATGCTATGCTATATATGCCCAGTTAGAGTTTGTTACCAGTCCTCCAAAGGGAAGAAGAAGGTCCTTCAGTGTGCTGTTTTCTTAGCCTGTTGATGAACCAGGCTGGAAGAAGGTGGTTCTTTGTCTTTGTCTGGAGGAATCTGGTCGCTCCTTTGTTCCTTGATAGTTAGCAGCTCGGTGCTAACTAACACCAGACAGATGAATCAACAATGACTGATCAGTTATTCTTCTTCTTACCTTCTTCTTTTCCTGTGACAGATCAATACTTTATCCCCGTCAGCTGTTTCCTCCTCTTCAACCTGTGCGACTGGAGCGGGCGGAGCTTAACAGCCATCAGCATGTGGGTAAGTTTGATTTCAAAATCATCTTTACTGATCCACACCAAACATCCTACGTCTCCGCCCAGCTTTTTCTGTGTGGTGTTTCTCTTCCTCATCTTCTGTTGGCAGCCTGGTGGTGTGATTGGTGACTCTAAACTGCCCATAGGTGTGAGTGTGAGTTGTGTCTCTGTGTGTCTGCCCTGTGATTGGCTGGCGACCAGTCCAGGGTGACCCCGCCTCTAGCCCAAAGTCAACTAGGATTGGCTCCAGCTCCCCTGCGACCCTGACAGATAAGCGGTATAGATGATGGATGGATTGATCGTGTTGTTACATTAACGGTTATTGTGTGCGTTTTCAGCCAGCGAAGGACAGTGTTTTACTTCCTGTGTCCGTCGTGTGTCGCCTCGCCTTCGTGCCGCTCTTCATGCTGTGTAACGTTCAGCCTCGTCTCCATCTGCCCGTCATCTTCACCCACGATGCCTGGTTCATCCTCTTCATGGTCCTCTTCGCCTTCAGTAACGGATACCTGGCCAGCCTGTGCATGTGCTACGGACCAGAGTACCACACTGACGCACAGCAACACACACACCTAAACACAGACACACACCAAACACAGTAAACACGCATAGGTAGTTGCTGGTAATGATCTAATGATCTGCAATGAGTGCAGATTTAATTGTGTGATGATGAATTCGGTTCTAATGATCGTTATTTTCTTGTTTTTTAGGAACGTTTTTCCTCATGAGGCTGAAACAGCCGGAGCTGTCATGGCCTTCTTCCTGTCTCTGGGTCTGGCCTTAGGAGCCGCTGCGTCCTTCGTCTTCAGAGCACTGCTCTGACTGGGAACCACATCATCATCATCATCATCAACACTGCTCTGACTGGGAACCACATCATTATCATCATCATCATCATCACTGCTCTGACTGGGAACCACATCATCATCATCATCATCATCATCATCACTGCTCTGACTGGGAACCACATCATTATCATCATTATCATCATCACTGCTCTGACTGGGAACCACATCATTATCATCATCATCATCATCACTGCTCTGACTGGGAACCACATCATCATCATCATCATCATCATCACTGCTCTGACTGGGAACCACATCATCATCATCATCACTGCTCTGACTGGGAACCACATCATCATCACTGCTCTGACTGGGAACCACATCATCATCATCATCACTGCTCTGACTGGGAACCACATCATCATCATCATTATCATCATCACTGCTCTGACTGGGAACCACATCATCATCATCATCATCATCATCACTGCTCTGACTGGGAACCACATCATCATCATCACTGCTCTGACTGGGAACCACATCATAAACATCACCATCACTGGTCTGACTGAGAACCACATTATGATCATCATCACTGCTCTGACTGGGAACCACATCATCATCACTGCTCTGACTGGGAACCACATCACAATCATCACCATCACTGCTCTGACTGGGAACCACATCATCATCATCATCATCATCATCATCATCATCACTGCTCTGACTGGGAACCACATCATCATCAATGCTCTGACTGGGAACCACATCATCATCATCATCATCACTGGTCTGACTGGGAACCACATCATCATCATCATCATCATCATCATCATCACTGCTCTGACTGGGAACCACATCATCATCATCACTGATCTGACTGAGAACCACATCATCATCATCACTGGTCTGACTGGGAACCACAGCCTGTGCGACTGGTCTGACTGAGAGACAATCTTTCATTAGGTGCTTCCTGTTTGGGGTTCAGGGTTTCCATTAAAGCTCAATGAAGCCATTTTGTTTCTTCAGCTCTGTGACCAAGAGCAGAACATTATAAAAGCATATTAAAATCTCTGTGGTGCTCCCGGAGGTTTCTCTTTTCCCACTGGGTTTTTTGAGTTTTTCCTTCCCGAAGAAGGAGGGTCATAAAGGGCAGGTGATGCCTCGGACTGATCCACCGGACTGATCCATTGGCCTCAACAACTGCTGGATTCTTTATTAGATTGTTTGTTCGCTTACACTTGTTTATTTCAGTGAACTTTGTAAAGCACTATGAGACACTCTGTTGTGATATTGGGCTATACAAATAAATTGAATTGAAATTGAATTGAAAATCCAGTGAAATAGCAGAGAGAATAGAAAATAAAAGCAAAGTATAAAATTACAAGAACAAAACTTACACTGCAATGCAAGAAACAAATAAATTCCGTGATTTGATGATTTTATGTTTTCAGCCTTGATTTGAACTTTTCTGGGATGTTGTTCCAGATTCAAAGGAGCATAAAAACTGGTTTCCTGTTACAGTGTCACTGAGTAAAGTTCATCTGAAGAAGGCTGAGCTCATGTCAGGGTGGGGGCTGATGGGAACACATCCTAACAGACACAAAATCATCAAATGTTCTATATATCTACAGATCACTGAATAAATCAGACAAGAAATTCAGCTGTTTCAATGACAACGTCAGAGAGAACGAACATATTGAATGTCAAAGCTTTTTTATTAAACTCTTCCAAGGAAATGATTTAATTCTAACACATTTTGTCATGTTTAAGATTTAAGATTCAAGATGTTTATTGTCATATGCACAGAAAACCAGACAGTTACACTGTACAATGAAATTCTTACTCTGCAGGTACCCCTGTCACCGAGCAAATACAATCTAGGTAACACTCTAAAATTTCAAATAAAAGGGTCTAGATAAATAAATATAAGTAAGCAGAGTATAATAACTTATAACTATAAAACACCTCAGCCAGCAGCAGCAGTGGTCGTAAAGTGCACTGTGCGTTATGTATGTGTATGTACGTTAACATTATGTTAATGTTGTCAGGTAATAAACTCAAACAGAAAACCTCTGACAGTTTAACAATGACGTAACGTTATTATAATGTTAATGTCTGACCTGTCTGAGGAGCTCACCTGTTCATCTTTTCTCTCCCTCTGCTGTTTCTCTCTGTTCCTCTCCCTCTGGATTACAGACTAGTAACCATGTCAAAGCTAGACACGAATCCCATCTGTCAGTTTAACGGATCCTGACTTCCTGTTTCCTGTTTCTGTTTATTACCGTCCTGTTATTGTTGTTATTTTTATTATGAACAGATGACCTCAACATGTCTGAGTGTGCTCAGTAGCGGGTAGAGAAGCCGTGGAGCTCCAGTTTGGAGATGTCTCTCTCGTTGGAGAAGACGGCTCGATCGATTCGAGAGCTCGGACTGCCGACGCTCTTCAGCCAGAGCTTCCTGCAAAACACAAGAAGAAGAAATGTGGAAGATACAGGTGTACCCAGGTGCTGTCAGGGATTGGTCAGTGTGTGGCGATGAGTCCAATCTAATTGGTCACTTTGAACTCACATGTCATGGACTTTGTCCAGGGGTCCCTGGATCTGACCAATCACAGTGCCATGTCTGGTGTTCTTCACCCAGCCGCTGAGTCCCAGACTGAGACCCTGATCCTCTGTGTACTGACGGAACGGACACGTCGCCATGACAACAGAGGGAGAGTCTATTTAATCAGGGACTCACTCATCCATCACCCATCCATCCATCTCTAATTCATTCATCCATCCATCAGTCACTCAATCTTTGATCAATAGTTCATTCATCATCATCATAATGAACAATATCATTGTCTATTATCGTCATTATAACAGCATAAATGTGAACACATGAATGTGAAGAGCAGCTCACCATTCTGAAGCAAACACCTGAGAACAAACAAACACCTCGTTAGTGTCATTATAAACTAAAAAACACAAAGTTTATGTGGTTATATTAAAGATGCTGGACCCCCCAACCCTTTAACCTCTAAACCCCTAAACCCTAAGATAAGAGAGCCTTTATTTATCCCACACCGGGGAAATTCACTAAACCCTGACTCCTTCATCCTGTTAAATGATTCATTTCTCAGTAAATCCACGGTTGACTGTCACTATTTATTTCTGTAATACTGAATATACAGAAATAATATCAAGACTTTTCATGTGATCTACACACACACATCATACATGTCTCCAGCCTTACAGGACTCATACACATAACATGCATGTGACTTGTGACATGTGACCTACCCTGCACATTCCCAAAAATCTCAAAATCCACAGAAGTCAGTTTGTTTTTGGACATGATGGCATTAAAGAGACAAAATAAAAGTGCAGACAGAAGCATGTCAGTCCACCTTAAATGTAACAATCCACTCACTCAGCTGTTTATTTATATCTCTGAGATATATCTGACACAGCTGTCAAAATAAGAGCAGCTTCCTGTAATGGCTTTCAAAACAGTGTCATCGTAGCTGAACTGAAAATACAACTTCCACTGCATTCAGCAGTACGCTTTTATTGTGAAGGTAACCTCTGCTGTGACAAGGTGGAAGACTTCCTGTCAATGTTTGACAAAATAAAAGTCAAGTAATTTACAAGCTGTTTCAAAATAGAAAGGAAAAACCAAAAACACTGAAATCTGAGGTGTTTTTAATTTTGTCAAAAAATAAATTAAACTCAGAAAGTGGCTTCAGAGAATAAAATAACCAACCAGACAAAGTCAGTGTTTATCGGTCAGGATTTTATTACAAGACCTCAGAATAAATTCATCATGTGAGTCACTGACAAACGGACCATTGGGAGGAGGGGGAGGAGCCACAGGTCCGGTGGTCACTCAGCTTTGCTTCTTTTCACAGCTCCAGGTAACCTGTCCTGCAGCCTGAAAGGACAATAGACAGGGATGTTCTGGCAGGGGTGGCTGACAACTCACAGCAGACTGGAGACCAGGGGGGAGGCTGTGGCTCCCTGTAGCTCCTTTTAGCTCCTAAGCACTCTATAGGTCCATCAGTGCTACACCCAACTGTGTAGCTCTGTTGTAACTCGGTGTAGCTCTGTTGTAGCTCGGTGTAGCTCTATTGCAGCTCTATGGTAGCTAGGTGTAGCTTGGTGTAGCTGTGCACATGTGACTGATGGACACCGCCTTACGTACAGTTACAGGCAGTGGATGTGGCGTCCTTGACACCAACACTCATGCACTAAATAAACGTGTCAAGTTGCTGAGAGTCTCAGAATCAAACTAAAGGCTTTGCAGGTTTGTTGGTTGTGGCTGAACGTTTGTGTCGCTGTGAAACAGAAAAATAATGAGAGAAAAGGCCGGGATGCCTTCAGCGACCTCAGCAGCCGTCAGATCGAACTCATCAGGTCTTTCATGTTGATGTGTTTCTTAGGCTTAGCCTCTGTGACCCTGTATCACTACTGATACTGAAAAAGTCATAAGATTACTGCGAGGTGTTACTAAGCCACTCCTGTAAACACACTGAAATATGAATGTGGTTCAGATGTGAGCTCACTTGTGCAGCGTCTCCTCGACGCGGAACTGAATCAGCTCAATGTAGCAATCGATCTGAATCTGAAACAAAAAACATAAAACACACAGACAACATTCGACACAGAGGAAAACAATCCAAAACACACATACAGTACACACAACACACAAGAAATGCCACAGTGAGGTCCACAATTTGGAGTGAGGACTGCTGTTTGTTTTGCTGTTTTGGCAGGGACTTCCTGTTTGGAGTTCACTCCGAACACTCAGGTGTTTCTGTTATTTTGTCCACGCCATGAGGTTAAACATCTGAGTTGTCAGTCCTGCTGACTGGAGCATTAAAGGACCATTCCACTCCATTCACATTGTCCAGGTGGGGGTGTAACCAATAATTAATTCATGTGTTTTAGGCTCCTAAGTTTAAGAATCTAAATAATCTTCCAGGGAAACTTTCCCAAATGATGAAACACTTCATCTGCACTGATTTTCATTAAACGTTATTTAATTTGAAGTGGAGGGGGGGCTCTGTGATTCCCTCCTAGTTGTGCATTCAGCTCTGGTGTTTATAGACTCGGTAGGCAAAAAATAAATCTTTATCAGACGAGACGGCCATTAATCCAGCTGGTCCATAACACTGCTGCTCGTGTACTGACAAGAACTAAGAGAAGAGATCATATTTCTCCTGGACTGGCTTCTCTTCACTGGCTCCCAGACTGCAGGCCTACTGGTGGTTCCTAAAGTCCTCTAAAGTAGTGATGGAGCCAGAGCTTTCAGCTATCAGGCTCCTCTCCTGTGGAACCTCCTTCCAGTCTGGGTTCAGGGGGCAGACACCCTCTCTACATTTCAGAGTGGACTAAAAACCTTCCTTAGTGATGAAGCCTATAGTTCAGGACTGGATCAGGTCTTGGACCAGCCCGTAGTTATGCTGCTATAGGCTCAGACTGCCGGGGGACTCCCATGATGCACTGGGCTCCTCTCTCCTCCTCTTCCTCTCCATCCTGATGCTTCATGTCTCTTTAATGTCTGTTACTAACTTGGTATCTTCCCCGAAGCCTTTCTGTGCTTTCTCATCGCTCTGGTTCCTGTGGATCCTGGTCCTGGTTCTCCTGCTGTGGATCGTCAGCCACCGACACTTTTTACTGATATTAGTCCTGTTATTATTATTCACATATTAACTAGTGTCATTGTTACCATATTACTAATTATTAGTCACATTCCTATTGTCAGCACTATAGTTACTGTTAATATTTTAGTTGCTGTTCCAGGTTTCTTCCTGTTAAACGGGAGTTCTTCCTCCACTGTGTCCTAATATAATATCTGATGCTTGCTCATGTGGGGATTCTTGAATCCTTAATTTTGAATTCCTGAATCGTTGGGTCTCTCTCTAATTAAAGAGTTTGGTCTAGACCTGCTCTTTATGGAAAGCGCCTTGAGATAACGTTGTTATAAATTGGCGCTATATAAATAAAGATTGATTGATTGATAAAGTGGTTTAGAAAAACTATTCTGATCACTTCAGAGTCAAAAACAGTTTCAGCTGCTAACGGCCCATGAACGCACCGTTGCCTTTGTCAGCAGCTCTTTTGTTCCTCCTGCAGAAGATGTTTTGGTCAGAAACATGGCGGGATTCATGGAGCAGGGTCTGCCCAATCAGAGCTACTCAGAGACGGGGCATGTGTCCCACTAACCAATCCAAACCTTGGACTGTTCAGCTGGAAAGAATTCATCCGCCATAGAAATTAGTCCAAGGATGGAAGATGGTTTTATTAGTGAAATCATAAAACCAGGGGTTAAGACCTGAAGGTTTCGTGAGCAGGAAGACGGCAGCACCCACAGACGTTATTTAGCTTTGACATGCAAAAACAGTGGAACAGTCCTTTAACGTTGGTGTCATGGGTAAAGTAGGTTCTGTTGATAACAGATGAAGAACATGGGCTTATCTGCAATACCTTTTTCTTCAGGTAGACCAGCGGAGTGGTGAAGAAGATGATGTCGGCTGAAACATCAAGAACAGATGAGTCAGAACCTCTGATCAGCTGAGAGGATTTAAAGCTGAGCGTCAGGAGGAAGGAACCTCACCAAGGATGAGGATGGTGACGCCGTTAAAGATGGATCCAACGTAGGTCATCATCCACATGATGGCAGCCAGCTGAAACATTTAGAGAACCAACAGACAGCTGATGCTGATGAATCCAATCAGTTAACTAAACTTCAAATCTGCCTTAAGGACATAAAGTCCTGGATGAGCAGCAACTTTCTGCTGCTAAAACTGAAGTTATTCTGCTCAGCCCCAAACACCTTAGAGACACCTTTTCTAACAACATAACTGCTCTGGATGGCATCACTCTGGCCTCCAGCTCCACTGGGAGGAATCTGGGAGTCTTATTTGATCAGGATTTGTCCTTTAACTCCCACATTAAACAGATTTCTAGAACTGCCTTTTTCCATCTACTAATGTTGTTAAAATTAGGCCCATCCTGTCTGTAGATGATGCAGAAACACTAGTCCACACATTAGTCACTTCCAGGTTGGATTATTTCTGTTCCTTATTATCAGGCTGCTCCAATAAGTCCTTAAAGACTCTCCAGCTGGTCCAGAACGCTGCTGCTCCTGTTCTAACCAGAACTAAGAGAAGAGACCATCTTTCTCCTGTACTGGCTTCTCTTCACTGGCTTCCAGTAAAATCTAGAATAGAGTTTAAAATCCTTCTCCTCACCTACAAAGCTCTTAATGTTCAGGCTCCATCATATATTAAAGAGCTCATAGTACCGTACTACCCTAC
This sequence comes from Pempheris klunzingeri, assembly GCF_042242105.1. Classification (NCBI taxonomy): domain Eukaryota; kingdom Metazoa; phylum Chordata; class Actinopteri; order Acropomatiformes; family Pempheridae; genus Pempheris; species Pempheris klunzingeri. The sequence continues at coordinate 55,001 of NC_092014.1, forward strand.
TAGAGCACTGTGCTCCCAGACTGCAGGTCTACTGGTGGTTCCTAAAGTCCTCTAAAGTAGTGATGGAGCCAGAGCTTTCAGCTATCAGGCTCCTCTCCTGTGGAACCTCCTTCCAGTCTCGGTTCGGGGGGCAGACACCCTCTCTACATTTAAGAGTAGACTAAAAACCTTCCTTAGTGATGAAGCCTATAGTTCAGGACTGGATCAGGCCTTGGACCAGCCCCTAGTTATGCTGCTATAGGCTCAGACTGCCGGGGGACTCCCATGATGCACTGGGCTCCTCTATCCTCCTCTTCCTCTCCATCCTTATGTCTCACGTCCGCTTAATGTCTCTTACTAACTTGGTATCTTCCCCGGAGCCTTTCTGTGCTTTCTCATCTCTCAGGTTCCTGTGGATCTTGGTCCTGGTCCTGCTGCTGTGATTCTCTGGCTTCATGAACCACTCGTCATGTTTTTCAATATTGCCATACTGCTAATGCTAATTTTTTAGTCTCACTCCTATTGTTAGTGCTGTAGTCACTGTTAGTATGTTGGTTACTGTTTGTGTTGTCCCTCTCTCTCTTTCTCCCTCTCTCTCTGTCTCTCTCTCTCTCTCTCTCTCTGTCCAACCTCCAGCCAACACGGACCCTGACAGAAAGACGCCCACATTGATCCTGGGTCTGTTTCAGGTTTCTTCCTGTTAAAGGGGAGTTCTTCCTCCACTGTGTCCTAATCTAATCTCTGATGCTGCTCATGTGGGGATTCTTGAATCCTTAATTTTGAATTCCTGAATCGTTGGGTCTCTCTCTAATTAAAGAGTTTGGTCTAGACCTGCTCTTTATGGAAAGCATCTTGAGATAACGCTGTTATGAATTGGCGCTATATAAATAAAGATTGATTGATTGATTGACAGCTGAAACATTTAGAGAACTCCAGCTGCGGCGTGTCACAAACCTCAGGCCAGTCCACGCCATCTTGCCCCCATCTTGCCCTATACGTATTGACCCCCTAAGCTATTGACCCCCTGACCTGTTGACCCCCCACCTGGTCTGTCCGAGGGACACAGGTAAAGCTAGCATTAGCGTTAGCTGGTGTGCTAACATGAGTCTGACCTTTAGAGAGTCGACTAGGTCTTCAACCAGCAGCAGCCTCCTGGTCTGATTGGTCAACCAGTTCAGGTGGACCAGAGAGGAGTCAGCCAGCATCCGGACCAACTCCAGAGACACAGAGATGTCCTTCTCCAACAGAGACCTGAGGATGAGGAGAAGAGAGGAGGAGGGGAGAAAAGAGGAGAGAGGAGGATGGGGGAGGAGGTAGGAGGGTGTTAATTAGGATCAGGACTCAGTTCCATAGAAACAGACGAGATCTTTGACTTTCTGGTCTTTGATATCTTTTCCTCCTGCATCATCACTTTAGCAGGGCCTCAAACACACCTGTGATCCCCTGTCAGCTGTTCTACAGCCAATCATCTGACCACAGCCAAGACGATCATAACACATCGACTGCATGGTTCAGATCAATATCTGCACAACGACCTGACGGCCAATCCAAACTAAGCAAATAAGATGGCAACAAATAAGAACTCAACAAATCAGAACCTGTCCAATCAGACCACATCCAATCAGACCGCAATCAATGTGCCCCCCCAAACACTGTCAGTAACTTCACAGCCACCACAGCAGCGATCTCAGTTTGTCTCTCGTCTCCCCCACTGATTCCAACTGCAGCTGCTCCACTACTGTCTGCTCAGGGACCAGCTTCCTGCTCACGCCGTCTCACTCCACTGCGACATCGTCATCCAGACCATCAGCTGAGCCTTCTCTTTAAGGTGGAGTACCTCTGGATGATGATGAACACCTTTATTGTCATTGCATCTTCACATACAATGAAATTTTCTGTCTCTCATAAAAGAAAAACATGCGTAGCGTCCTCCAGAGGGCAGCAGTGTAAACAGATGGTGGAGGGCGTGAGTTCTGTCTTAAACAATCCTACAGGCTCTGCTGTGGCAGCCAGACCTGAAGAAGTGGGGGGAGTCTATTGATGTTTAGTGCTGTGTTGACCTCCCTTTGGAGAGCTGCCCTGTCTGCTGTGGGACAGTTTCCGACCCACGCCAAGATGCAGTATGTCGAGATGCTCTTCGCTGAGCACTGATAGACAGTTTACCAGAGAGGTTGGTCCTCCTCTGCGTCCTGAGGAAGTTTAGTCTCTGTTGGGCCTTTTTCACCAGAGCAGTGGAGTTCACAGTCCACTTTAAGTTCTCGCTGATATGGGCTCCCCAGAATTTAAAACTGGTGTAGTGGAAGCAGAGCTGCAGTCTTACACACTTCTCTGCTCCTCCATTAGTACAGTCACCCACCCAACATCCTACAGAGACTGTGTCCGTCCCCCGACCACTCAGATCATTTAGATCCAACAGGAGAGGAGTTCAGCATAAACATTTAATCTGAGTTAATACCACTGGCACTATGAAACAGGACAGGAGAGTTAAATGTGGACTTTTAAACATCAGATCTCTGCCATCCAAAGCTGTTTCAGTAAACGATCTGATATCTGACCATGAAATTGATTTATTGTGTCTGACTGAAACCTGGCTACGTCCTGAGGAGTATGTTAGCCTTAATGAGGCCACTCCTCCCAGTCATACTAATACTCACATTCCCAAAGATTCTGGACGTGGAGGTGGAGTTGCAGCAATCTTTACTCTAGTTTAATAGTCCAACCTAGACCCAAACTTAATTAGAACTCCTTTGAAAGCCTTGTTCTTAGTTTTTCACACCCAACCTGGAAAACTCTAAAACCAGTGTTGGTTGTCACAGTGTACCGCCCTCCTGGTCCAGACTCTGAATTCTTAACTGAGTTTTCAGAGTTTTTATCAGACTTAGTCCTCAGTGTGGACAAAGTGATTATAGTAGGTGACTTTAATATTCATGTGGATAATGATAATGATAGTCTGAGCACTGCCTTTGTCTCACTACTGGACTCAGCTGGCTTCTCCCAGAGTGTAAATGAACCAACTCACTGTTTTAACCACACTCTTGACCTTGTTCTGGCTGATGGTGTTGAAACTGAACAGTTAACAGTCTTTCCACATAACTCTATTTTATCAGACCATTACCTGATAACATTTGATTTCTTCCTACAGGACTATGTTCTATATGACAGAGAGGTCCTCACTAAATCCTTATCTGATAGTGCTGTTGCCAAATTTAGGGAGGTGATTCCTTCAGTATTTCAGCCAGTGTGTCCCTGTGCTGTGGATGACCCCCATGTTAATCTCAGCCCCTCCCAAATTGATTATCTGGTCGATAGTGCTGCAGATTCACTGCGAATGACACTAGACTCTATTGCCCCTTCCTTTTTGACAAAGCATATATTTAAGGGCTGGCTCAGGCCTTAGACCAGCCCCTAGTTATGCTGCTATAGGCTTAGACTGCCGGGGGACTCTTATGGTGCACTGAGCTCCTCTATTCTCTATCCTCTTCTTCCTCTCCATCGTTAGTTCTCATGTCAGTCAAATGTCTCTAACTTGCTATCTTCCCCTGAGCGTTTCTGTGCTTTCTCATCTCTCAGGTTCCTGTTGATCCTGTGGATCCTGGTCCTGGTTCTGCTGATGTGGTTCCCTGGTTCCTATGGATCCTGGTCCTGGTCCCGCTGATGTGGTTCTCCATCAGCCAATGGATGTGCGTCTGTCCATGGCTACAGCCTGTCCGTCCTTGGGAGCTGGATCTCTCCTTCACTGTGGTGCTCCCGGAGGTTTCTCTTTTCCCACTGGGTTTTTTGAGTTTTTCCTTCCCGAAGAAGGAGGGTCATAAAGGGCAGGTGATGCCTCGGACTGATCCATCGGACTGATCCATTGGCCTCATCGACTGCTGGACTCTTTATTAGATTGTTTGTTCGCTTACACTTGTTTATTTCAGTGAACTTTGTAAAGCACTATGAGACATGTGATATTGGGCTATACAAATAAAATTGAATTGAATTGAATTGAATTGAATTGAATTGAATTGAATTGAATTGAATTGAATTGAATTGAATTGAATTGGTTATTCCAGCGCCTATATAACCACTGTGGTGGCTGAGCAGAAGCGTCTGACTCAACACCTCCAAAAGACCAATGTCCACCGAGAAAGTATAAAATAAACAAATAAATGAAATGTTCAAAATAAAGCACTATTTATTCTTAACACAATAATGTCCACAAAACTCATAAACGAGGATGCTATTTTAAATAAGGATGCTAAAGATAACTCAGGATTCTCTGGTGCACAGATCCAGGTCTTGGCTGTGAGGTCAAAAGACTGTCTCTTTCTGGTCGGCCACACCTTCCTGACATTCTGCCTTGCCTTTATCCCCATCCTCCGGCCACTAGATGGGGTTGGCTCAAAAAACAGAAATTAATAAAGGGAAAACAATGATTCTGGCTCCTACAACTGGAGACCCTCTCCACCTCCACCTCTCATGTTCTGAGGGGCTGGTGCTCCTCTTGTTGTTGTCTGAAGTCTATGAGGAGCTCCTTTGTCTTTTGATGTATAATGACAGGTTGCTGTCTGCTCACACTCCGTTAATTTGCAGACCACGTTTCTAGGCTGTCTCATCGCCATTCAAGATAAGTCCCACCTGTAGGGGGTGGGGTGTGTAGATGTGCAGGCATATGTATAGAGGGAGTAGAGGACGGGGCTAAGCACACAAACTTGAGGAGCTCCATTGCTGAGGGTCAGGCTCAGGGAGCTGTAAGGGCTGAGTCTCACTGTCTGTGGACGGTTGCTGAGTTCGTCCTTAATCCACAGACACAGTTGGTTACTGGGACCAAGGTCTTATAGTTGCCTAACCAACCTGCTGGGGCCAGCTGTAATCCATGAACAGCATCCTGATATATTTCCCATGCTGCTCCAGACATGAGTGCAGTATGGAGGGCTGTGTTCATGTGTTTGTGGCGTCCTCAGTGGATCGGTTTGCCCTGTATCCATACTGCTGATAGTCTAAGCTGGGGGAGGGGTGGAGGGTAGCATGCAAAAAATGCCTGTGGCAACATTTCCTGTCATCTTGGACAGCATTTCCTTCTTCTACGACTTCATCTCTCTGTCACAGAACATGAAGCTCTATGCAGACACTGCTCCCCCTGCAGAATTCCATGATTACTACAGAGGGAGATGGTTTGCTTCTGCTCAGCCCTCACAGTTCAAGTCTCTCAATTCAGAGTTTCTCCTTCATCATCCTGTACTAGTTTTACCCCATCATCATAGCTGCCATTGCTTGGCCTGCCGACCATGCTGGGACTGTTTCAGGGCCACCAACCAGCTGTCACCCCCCTCTAGATGTCACATCTATCTGCACTTTCATCAGCCACTCACTCCATTAAGAAAATCTGATCCTCCACCTTCCAGACCGACTCAGCAGGAACTAGCTTTATTATCAAACCAGTCAAGTTGGAAGTTTCTTTCCTCATCTTCCCTTTTCTGCCTCGACTCCTGTCTGAACCTGTATGACTAAATACATCAACTCCAGATACACTGTAAAGGCGTCACCAAAGCCCCTGCTCCATCTCATCGAAACAAGAAAAATGGCCACTCAGTTCCATCGGTGCAGCATCCAGACTGGGATCTCAGGCCATCCAGGCCCATCTCAGGTGTACTGCTGTGACATTCCCAACAACCTCAGCGATTTCCGTCAAGCCCCAAATCAGCGCTATCTGAACTGTCCTGCCTGAGATTAAGTCAGTGTGAGTATCAATGCAACAGACACAATATTATTCAGTCATTTAATTTGAATTAGCTGATGATTTAAGACCAGGACGAGTCTGGAATTAAAGGATAAATCCCACCGGGATCGTCAGCGTCGTGTTCTAACTGATGGCGTCCGCTCTCAAATCCAAGCAGAAGCTCTGCGGTGCGTTTCAGAAGCATCTCGGCACTCCGCTAAAGATTCTCTCCTGGTCTGTTACTGACGGACGTCAAACAGCTCAGAGCAGATGAGGTGGCAGGAAGTCAGACATACAAACAGCACAGAGAATCCACTCAGTTTTCAAAATAAAAGCCCTCGTGCAGACTGTCAATGGTATAGTCCAGCAGCACATCAGTATTATCAGCCGGTCAGAGGTTTTTTAACACCAGGGAGGACCAGGGGTTCATCTTGGATGTGGAGAAACACTCTGACTTTGACTTCAGCTGCTGTCTGTAGCTGCAGCACAACAAAGCAGGAAATACATCCAAGAAACACATTTAAAGCAGCAGAAGAAGAAACACAGCCTGTTTGATCCCGTTCGAAACTCCAACATCAGTTTAACGACCAAACCAGCTACACCTGAGCAGAAACACTGATCAGCAGGAAAAACACTCCTCAAACGTTCCTGGCAAACTGGGCGACACAGCAAAACTGGGCCACCACTGGAACACCAGTGGGTGGTGCTCCAGAAGAGCCCAGTGGGATTTCAGGATCAGACTATACACCTGCCATCGATTCAGTTTGTGTGTGTATGTTACCTGAAAGGATGACCTTCGTCTGACTTCTGGACCGCCTGTATCACTGATTTATAAACCCTGCAGACAGGAAGCAGACGGACATTAGAATGACATCACTTCCTGTTTCCTGTGTTAGGGCTATATCTGTAAATGGCCCATGTTCAGTCCAACATGTCTCACAGCTGCGCTGCAGTGAAACCATTTTGAGGCTGGGTTTTGGTGGAGCAGACGGATTAGTGTTTGGGACATTGTGGGATACTCTGAACGTTCATCTGTGTTGTGTATGGTGGACACACCTGTCTGCTACCTGTCTGCTACCTGTGTGAACACTGTTGGCTGTCATGTGACTCATGGTGAAGAGCGGGGTCTGCTCTCATTGGCTGCAGATCCTTCCCCTGTTCTGATTTGTCACTTACAGACCTGGAGTCCCGCCCCCTCACCTGAAGGTGATCGTGACACAGAGGCAGGTGAGCAGCAGGTAGGACACCACACTGATGACAGACAGCGTTGCCACAGAGACCAGGACCAGCAGCGACAGGCCGAACGCTGCAGCCGACTTCTTCGGTTCTTTCCAGTGGACAAGCTGTAAGGCTGGAGGGGATTAAGTTTCCAATAATCGATCAATAATGACCAACAATCAATCAGTAATGACCAATAAGCTGGCAATAATGACCAATAATCAATTAGCAATGATCAATAATCAGTCAGTAATGACTTAAATCCACTTTGCTCTCAGTCTGTAGCTGTCACAGTTGTAAAAGTGCAGATTTAAGTAGAATAGTTCAGCCTCCTTACATCACACACACACCTTTGCAGTAGTAGTAAGACTATCAATAGTATCTGTAGTATCAGTAGTAGTATTAGTAGTATCAGTAGTATTAGTAGTATCCCCCTCCCCCTCATCCTCCCCCTCTTCCTCCCCCTCCTCCTCTCCCTCCTCCTCCTCCTCGGAGTAACTGTAACAAATGAAGTAGATCTTATTTGCTGTATTTTTTCAGTGAGGTTCTGCATGGCTGACCCTGCTGATGGTGTGAGCCCAGACTCAGTGGGGTCTGTAGAGTGTGGAGCAGAATTCCATCCACACATGTGATATATTTAAGAGTGTCGGGTGTTCCAGCTGTAAGCAGCTTGGTCTTTGGGTAAAACCAGTCAGCTGAGCAGGTTAGCTAACGGCAGGACAATAGAGCTCTGTGTCCCAACAAACTTCACCAACATGCTAACAGCCCTTACTACCTGCAAGGCTACATAACTAGCAAGTTAGCTAATAGCATCATTAACATAATAACTAACAGCTAACTAGCAGTTCTACTCGGATGTAACATAACTAATACAAGAGATGCAAACAAACTAAACCTGTGGTTGTGTTCATGCCAGACTGAATACATGTACTACAAATAAACATCTAATATATAATGATCACTGATCAGCTGATCCATCAATCATCTCATTGCTCACCCCATCACCATGACAGCACCACAGAGGACTGTGGTTAGTGGTAGAAAGTTAGTAAGGGGACCATGAGTTCAGACTATTGAGTCACTACAAACAATCTCAGTGGTCCATTTATTGTTTGTTCGGAGCTTTTGACTGTGTCACGTGACCTTTGCAGACTGAATAGGTGAGTCCTACCTGAGAGAGTGAGGTCTCTGAGCGAGGAAGACGGTGGTGATGATGATGATGAAGAGCAGCTGCTGCTTGTTGAGTCAGCCATGTCCTCTTCTTCCTCTTCTGTCTGAGCTGAACTTCAATCTGACTCTCACCGAGCTGCTGTTGATGATGTCACCACAGGGGCGGCACCTGGGGGGGGGGGGGGGGGGTACAGGTCAGGTGACATTGTAGTTTAAACATGTGAAACTGATGATGAAGTATTGTTGCTAATGGGAAATAGAGTTTGGAGGACGTCTGTCTGCAGAGGACAAGAGAGAACTGATGATGATGATGGTGAACCATGATGAAGAGCTTTTACATGTGTTAACATGTGAACTGATGTTATTCAAGGCTTTTCACAATAAGAGCATTGCGTCTGATGTCTCAGTCACTGTAATCATGAGCGTTTTAATTTGAGTGTTTGATTTTTATTTATGTGAACAGTATAAGAGTTCAACAGAGTTGAAAGTATGTTAATGTGGTAAAAGTGTGTTAAAGTGTGCTTAAGTGTGTTAGTGTGTTAATGTGTATTAAAGTGTGTTAATGTGTGTAAAAGTGTGTTAGTGACTGTTAGTGTGTTACAGTGTTAGTGTGTTAACGTGTGCTAGAGTGTGTTAAAGTGTGCTAAAGTGTGTTAGTGTGTTAATGTGTATTAAAGTGTGTTAATGTGTGTAAAAGTGTTAGTGTCTGTTAGTGTGTTAGAGTGTGTTAAAGTGTGTTAGAGTGTGTTAGTGTGTTAGTGTGTTAAAGTGTGCTAAAGTGTGTTAGTGTGTTAAAGTGTGTTAGAATGTGTTAAAGTGTGTTAGTGTGTTAAAGTGTGCTAAAGTGTTAGTGTGTTAAAGTGTGCTAAAGTGTGTTAGTGTGTTAAAGTGTGCTAAAGTGTGTTAGAGTGTGTTAAAGTGTGTTAGAGTGTGTTAAAGTGTGTTAGTGTGTTAAAGTGTGCTAAAGTGTGTTAAAGAGTGTTAAAGTGTGTTAAAGTGTGTTAGTGTGTTAGAGTGTGTTAAAGTGTGTTAGAGTGTGTTAGAGTGTGCTAGAGTGTGTTAAAGTGTGTTAGTGTGCTAAAGTGTGCTAAAGTGTGTTAGAGTGTGTTAAAGTGTGTTAGAGTGTGTTAGAGTGTGCTAGAGTGTGTTAAAGTGTGCTAAAGTGTGTTAGTGTGTTAGAGTGTGTTAAAGTGTGTTAGAGTGTGCTAAAGTGTGCTAAAGTGTGTTAAAGAGTGTTAAAGTGTGTTAAAGTGTGTTAGTGTGCTAGAGTGTGTTAAAGTGTGCTAAAGTGTTAGTGTGTTAAAGTGTGCTAAAGTGTGTTAGTGTGTTAAAGTGTGCTAAAGTGTGTTAAAGTGTGTTAGAGTGTGTTAGAGTGTGCTAGAGTGTGTTAAAGTGTTAGTGTGTTAAAGTGTGCTAAAGTGTGTTAAAGAGTGTTAAAGTGTGCTAAAGTGTGTTAGTGTGTTAAAGTGTGTTAGAGTGGGTTAAAGTGTGTTAGTGTGTTAAAGTGTGTTAGAGTGGGTTAAAGTGTGTTAGTGTGTTAGAGTGTGCTAAAGTGTGTTAAAGAGTGTTAAAGTGTGTTAAAGTGTGTTAGTGTGTTAGAGTGTGTTAAAGTGTGTTAGTGTGTTAAAGTGTGTTAGTGTGTTAGAGTGTGTTTAAGTGTGTTAGAGTGTGTTAAAGTGTGCTAAAGTGTGTTAAAGAGTGTTAAAGTGTGTTAGTGTGTTAGAGTGTGTTAGTGTGTTAGAGTGTGTTAAAGTGTGCTAAAGTGTGTTAGTGTGTTAAAGAGTGTTAAAGTGTGTTAGTGTGTTAAAGTGTGTTAGAGTGGGTTAAAGTGTGTTAGTGTGTTAAAGTGTGTTAGAGTGGGTTAAAGTGTGTTAGTGTGTTAGAGTGTGCTAAAGTGTGTTAAAGAGTGTTAAAGTGTGTTAAAGTGTTAAAGAG